>NC_051182.1:66235642-66435641 GCF_013339695.2 Rhipicephalus sanguineus
AATCGTCATCCACGTCGCGTACTTTCCTCGCGTTATCACCGCGGTACCGGCACTTCCCGGTCACGAACGGCGCGCGCGTTATCAGCGTTACATAGCATTCTTGATAGGAACGTGACGAGAGCCGGGTTTTTAAGAAAGGAAAAGCGAGCAAGCCAGATGATTATTGTGGTGTGGCAAAAATACTCCCCAAATACTCGTTTTTTTCTTAGAGTGTACTCGTTGTTTGCGAGCGCGTGTTTTTTTTTGTGGTTTGAACGTTCCAGGAACATGAACCGTGCGTTGCTCGCGTGGGTTATCGCGGGCCTTCAACATGCTGAGATGTTGAGACGATATCGCTGCGGCGGCACACTACAGCTGAACTATCCGAGTATGCCGTGTTAAACTGGCAACGAAAATACATTTCACGCAAAGTTGCATTCTTTAAATATTATATTGTGCATTAAACAATCGCACAAAAAAATCACAGTTTCGCCGCAAGGGCGAAGCAATGAATGCGATAGCAAGAAACTAATGCTATACGAAGTGAGGCTCGCCAATGGATACTCTCAGTTTGAACAGCGCTCCTGTTACAAAGGCGGCCGAAGCAGCGAAGGAAACTAGCGTGCTTCAAGTGTCGAGCTGTGACACTTGATAGTTCGCGCTCATCTTCTGTTTGTTCGTTTAGCGGCGTCGTTTAGCGGCGCTCCGTAACATGAGCGCGGACATCACGGTTAAAGCTTGAAACATCCCTCTTGCCCTCACCACGAGAAAACCGCGCGAGCAGACAGCGGAAGGCCAAGGTTCTCCTTGTGCAAATATAAGAAGAAGCGAGCGAGCTCGCCGACGACTTTTAAATGCGCTCGTCGCACTCCTAGCGCCATCCCGCTGGTAATGAAGAAACGCTTATGAGCGTCGGCCATCTCTGAGTCCGTCCAGCGGCAGAGGGTGTGTATGCTCGCCGTTAGCTATCCGGAGGACCTGCGTTCCGTGGCGTAGTGGCTAGCGCCACTCGCTGCGGAGCAAGAGGTCCCTGGTTCGATTCCGCGCTTCGGAAGCATTTTTCTGAATTATTTTTCTTTGGGGCTTTTATATATATATACATACTTATACATATACGGTGTATGACGGCGACGGGGGCGGACATTTTCCAGCCGAGACTGTCCATATAATTGCTATCGCAATAAAAAAACGTTGAAAGCATTGTGAACACGTCCTAAATTTCAAGTAGCCACAGCCAAGCCTGGCCACTGCGAAGAAGCCAGCATACGCTCGAAAACGCCGCACTCGGGTCGCTCTGCGCTCGTACGGTACACTCACTCCTGTGTTGTGAGACATTCGTAACACCGACGGCCAGAGCAACAATGACGTCACAGGCAAGTGTTTCTTCAGTTATTGAACGCATCAGATTCTACGTCACCAAACGCGATACTATTGCCTTTTGCGATCGTTTGAGAATACGGACCTTGGTGAGCAACCTCCTAAAGAGGCTTTGTTATAACCACGTCGATGTTCTCCCGGGCAACAGAAGCGGGCGAATCAGCGGCTTGCGCCTCCTCTTCCGAAAAGCGGAAATGACCAGAGTTATATGCTCTCATTTCATTGGTACCGTGCATACCATACAGAGTAAATTCAGAAAGGGCCACGGCAAGTCCGAAGCCGAGTATTCCAATCTCGCGCTAGCCTCCGCAATGGCCGGGAGCGGGTTAAAGTCACTAGAAAATGTTCAGAGTATCGCATCTGTTTTCCGCGCGCCGCCGCCGACGCGATTGGCTTACTCGCATCACGTGACCTCTCGCCGCCATATCCCTTCCAAGCGCTTTGGCTGCAGGTGCGTTCAATGCAGAGCGTGGGTGGACATTTAACAGTACCACGGTCCCCAGAAGTACTTCGTCGCTTTTTTTAAACGCGTCATGCAGACATGGGGCGTAAGTAGACATTTTTTTCGTGGGGGGGGGGGGGGGACCTCCTTGATCTGAAGTGGAGCCTAGCAGCCACATGTGGTTGAGTGTCATTTTGTGCTACGTATGCCGCGGGAAAAAAATTTCGGGGGGGTGGGGGGCACGGGCCCGGTGTGCCACCCCCTGGCTACGCCACTGCATGCAGATGCCAGAAGAGAGTAGCTCACCAGCAATCGAACGTTACTGGTGAGTGGTGAGCTACTCTGGGAATCTCGTTTATTTTTGCATGCCGTGTGGGAAAACTTAATGTCAAAGAGCGCCGTTCTACGTGGCTGCATAGTTAGCCGGAATGAATTCGCCCCCCTTGAATAACGCTCCTTCCTGCAGTGAACTACACTAACTTTGCTGGAAAAGATCTTATGAGACAGGATACTTCACCTTTTCGGTTCACTATGGTCAGCGATATTGAAAACTACATACCTATCTATTTGCTCGGCTGTTTATATCTCGATCTGTTTAACAGATTACGCATGCTATCCGAGTCATAAACGTGTCACGCACGAGAGCGAGATCGAAGATTTATTAAAATAATAACTGTTTACGGGTATACCTTGAAGGAAACTGTGGCATTATCATTTGCCATTGCGCAAAACAGAAGCGTGGAACTCTGTTGATAAACTTGGTATAAGGCAATGTTGTCAAGCGTATTTTTAAATTTGTTGCAAAAGATGCTACTAATGCTGCATTACGCCGAGCGTACCCTTAAAAAATACTGTTTAGTGGGTGAGAAATGGTCACAGAAAAAAAAGAAGGGTCAGATCCCACGCATTGAGGGAGTCGATTTTATGCGAGCCCTAGGTCTATATACATACTGTGTTGCAGTAGCATGCGCTTTAAAAATTCCGGGATCTGCTATTTCTGATCAAAAGAACATAAAGCACCGTGCCGAGGAAGTTTTAATAAGAGTGCATTATGGAAAAAAAAAGTGGAGCAGTGCAGAAACAGAATCCCAGCTGTTTACGCGCTGGCAACGCCAAAAAAAAAAACTGTGTCGGAACACAGCAAAATATTTGCAAATTCATTGCAACGTAGGGAATATTAAGGAGACAAGAAATAGGGAATGAAGCAATTAAGTAATGATGTCAATAATTTCTGATGGCCTATTTTCTGCGTATCGCAAGATACGATGCACCTTACCTACCGCACGCCGATTCGCCCGTACGTTCTGCTGCTGGCGTTCCGGACCGAGACATAAATACGTCGCGCACAACTTCCAATTACCGTACACACACAACTTCTATTGCACATATCAACCAGTTGAACAGCAAGCATGGCGCGCAAGCAAGCTATGCATCAGCGATCAGTCGAAGGACGCAATGTTGAATGTTCTCATTGTTGTTCGATAACGTTCTCGAGTGCAGTGAACCTGAACACAGACTGCAAAGCTAGCGCAAACAGTCAAGATTCACCAAATGTCGAAGTAAATGGCATCTCGCACGATGTCACTGCGCTAATGCAACTATGTTTACAGCCCCGGACCTAGCGAACACACCCGGGCGTGACACGAAAAGAGACCGATGATGCCATGAGAGTTCGCGAGCACATGACAACATTCGCCGTACGTCTCATTAGTTACACCGCTAACCGCGCAGTTCATCCATACCTGTCGACGACTGGAAATCATTTCTAATATCCTCTTGAAGAAACACACACACACATAATGCCGTTCCGCCGAGCGTAACACGGCACCGAGGCTAAAGATCGGTCACTCCTCAACACACGCAAGCAATGCGCCAGACGGTCTGGAAGGGAAATGGCCGCCGCCGCCCAATGTTGCCCGCGTGCAGCCTACCTTTGTGGCACTCTGATTTTCCAGTGACTCTAGAGCGGGTTAAAGTCCCTGGATATTTTTGGGAAAGTACCGTCTTTCTTTTAACCGAGCCGCCACGCCGAGCACCCTCCTCTCCCGCCTTCCACCTCCCCACTTCACGGGCCGTCGCCAGGGAAACGCGCGCGTTATCTGCGTGACATAGCATTCTTGATAGGAAAGTGGCGCGAGCCGTGTCATAGGGCCGGCGCCCGCACGGTGGTCGTTTGGGAGAGGAGATGGATACGGTTTGGACACTTGGGAGAGGAGGATTGGACACTTAGGAAAGGATATGGAGGAGAGTGTCGCTACTTTCTATATATCAAGGGACTTTAGAGCGGGTTAGCTCGGAGCGCCCTCGCGAAGCTGTGGCGATAGGCAGAAACAGCGCTCCGTGCGCTGGCCGTAAAGGAAAGAGCGAGCGCGCGCCTTCGGACCGGCGGTGGCCGAGCAAGCGCGCCCCTCCTTTTTCGTGAAACTTGAAATGCGCGCGAATGAGAGAGCAAGTGCCCTCCAACCAGTGTTGTACGAAACGGCGTTCTAAGGAACGACGTTCCAGGAACTAGTTCCTTTTAGGAGGAACGCCTCCGTTCCATTGAGGATAGGTAGAACTGTAACGGTAACTCATTGCGTTTAGGAAGGAACGGCAAAGGGAACGACGTTCCATCGGCAAACGTTCCACTGCACTGAATAGGCGCACGCACGCAGCGCATCATGCAGAGCAGGGCGGTTGGGCGAGCGCTAGAGGTGCGAGAAACCACAGTTCGCCTGTGACATGACTATGTTGTGTCATGGTTTTCACTTGAAGGCGCCCGCCGGGGTGCAGGGAAATGTGCGGTGCCTTGACTGACCACGTGCGTAGAAAATAGCCGATTTTTTTTTTTGTCTCAGCCAATCTGACCTCAACGAATGACTGAACATACTGCGGAGAGCTTTTACTTTGTATTCGAACTTCATCGTAAGGACGCCGCAATTAAAGTTTGCGCTTTTTCTTACCGTTTTTCCTTAATGGATAAGCGGTCCACTTCAATATTTTTTTACGACTTGTTGTTTTTGCTGACGAGGTTGTGCTACGACGTGCTTTTTTTTAAAGTTCGTCACGTGAAGTTCAAATCCGGTCAGACGTAACACAGCAGCGGCGTTTCCCACGCGCCCAGCGCGCTCAATCTCGATATCGCCTGGTTCGGGGCTTTCAGTATCGCTGAATAACACCTCAAATTACGTATGCTTCTTGTATTTGTAAAAACTGTGTATGCAACTTTTTTATATCAACAACTGTCCCGAAATTATTAATTAAAGTGCTAATTACCGAGCTTTTGTTAATTGCTCATTTCAATGCAATTTTAGGTGCGGCAAACTTATTTCTGCCTCGAAGTAGAGTTCATGCGCGAAAACGACAGCAGCCTTACTGTCGTAGCATTTTTAATAAAGACATGCATTATATTAAAAAAAAAACTAAAACACGATCGTCTGTCAGACACCCAAACTGAGATGCACCTCTCGCTGAGTTCGAACAGGGTCGTTATTATGTTGCGAATATGTACCCTGGACAATTATTTTCCGCTAATACTGGAACATTGAGTCAGTACTCGTTCAGCGCCTACGTGTGGTCCCTTTCAATGCGATTTCATGTCCAAGAATTTTAATTAAACTGGTGCATGTGAGCAATTTCTTTGAACACATGAAGGGTAGTAGCTTGACTCTGCACTTGAAGAACGACGTGAAGAGTGCCCCATGTGTTGCACTTGTAATAGGTGAGCACCAGAGTTGCAGTTAGACGTGTCTGGATTATGTCCGGTGATCTCTAAAAAATTCGTCTAGGAGTGTTTCTTTAGATGTTTTTGATCTCCATATAACCTGCGGCCGGTGATGTTCAAAATCGTATAATATATGTAGTTTGATGTGAGCTTTAAATTGGTCAATCACTTCACCTCATTATTATCCGACACTACATTTCAATTAAAAAAAAATGAAATGTAACGCAAAAGTAACGACACGTTCGAATGTTCGAAATATACAGGAACGCGTTCCTTTCGCATTAAGGGAACTTGTAACAGGAACTCGTTTCTAATTTAGGAAGGAACGGGGGACGAGCTTTCGTTCCTGTTTTACAGGAACGTGTACAACACTGCCTCGAACCTCCCCTCTCACCATTTTCGCCATTTCACTCACTATTTTGGAAACAGGGAATCCATACGTACTGAATAAAGCATTTCCATAGAAGCATGGGTGTGCATTTTTTCGTTCTTAGTGGTTCTTTCTGCGCAATCTTGAATTTTGCTCCATGACCGAGCAAGCCCCCCCCCCCCTCCAAGTGTTGTCGGATTTACTTTCACCATAAGGGGGGGGGGGGGCGCTTGTTCGGAATTTGACGGTATGTTATTTGCGACAAAAAGCCCATCAAACACTGTGGCGAGGAAGCTTTAGTGAGAGTGGATGATGAAAAAAAGCTAGAATTAAGGGCAGTGCAGGAACCGCACCCCTGTTTACATCTGGCAACGTCAACTAGAAAACAGTAAAATATTAGCAAATATACTGCAAGGATGAGAAAATAAAAGGGCAGAAAATAAACAGGAAAGAAAACGGCACCATTATAATAAACACACAATTACTTACGTCCGCTTTTATTTTTTCAGTAACATGCAGCATGTAGTGTGAAGTAGGTGCTGACAGCCACCCTTTTATTGGCCTATATTTTCTACGAATAAGGTCGAAAATTACAACGCATTCGCAAATGAAATACCGCATGCAGATTTCCACGTACGTTCGGCTACTGGCGTTATATCCCGAGACATGGCGCACAACTTGAAATTACCCAACACGCGCCACTCCGATTACACATGTCAACCAGCTGAACAGCAAGCAAGGGCGCAAACAAGGTATGCTTGAACTATCAGTCAAAGCGCGCAATCGGGCACTGTTTCCTCAGTGTCCAAGTAAATGCCGTTTTATACACAGTAACTGAGCGCATGCAACTGTTTCTCCAGCTCCGGACCTAGCAAATACATACGACGTCGCACGTAACACGAAACGAAACCGATAAAGCCACGAAGGGAGTTGGCGAGCACATGGCAACGATCGTCGCACATTTCATTCACAGTTACGCCACTTACCACGCAGTCCATTCATAACCACCGATGACTCGAAATCACTTCCAATATCGTCTTGAAGAAACACACGCACATATTCAAATTCCACCGAGACCGGTCTCTCTTCAGCGCGCGCTAGCAATGCGCCGGACGGCCTAGAAGGGAAATGGCCACCGCCGCTCAATATTGCCCGCATGCAGTCTTCCTACACTCTGGAAATTTTCTTGTGATTCTAGGTAAGACATGTTTCCCACGAGTGCTTTAAGCATGAGGGAAGTACAGTACACGCTGGTATCTGTTTGAGTTTCCTTTCATTGAAGCGATGCGCTCGCACATGTGTATGTGCTGGGAGTGGTGGTCCCACTGCCGCTATCTTGCCAGTAGTTCAGACTGAGCCAGCAGCAGTGGCGGAATCAAAAGTTGGGGGGGGGGGGGGGGGGGGAGGGCATGATCGGATGGGCGACTGGGCGATCGCCCAAACCACCAACTCTCCCCCCCCCCCCCTGCATCTTGACAACAGTTTTTCGGCACGTTGAAGTTTTGAGGTCGCTGCTGCGACATTCGCTGTCCGCAGCGAGAAATGCATCCTTCTACCTTTCTGGTGGGTGTGAATCTCGCTAGCTAACCCTGAGGCCCCTTCATGCGTTTTTTGCCGGCTAGGTGAAGTAGCGCCAACTTGTCCTCCCCCTCTCCCTTTATACCGTTTCCCCGCCCAGCGGAAGCCGAAGTGCCGCCATGATGTTTCAGCTGCTTTTCCGGTTGATGCACACGCCCCAATGCCGCCCATGCCTTCGCGACGCAGAAACACCGAGCGAAAACTCACTCGGCGGCAGGCAGTTTAAGACGAACCTCAAAACAACAACACTTGCGAAACGGAGAAAGAAATATGTGTTTCCTCCCGTGTGCACATGCGTGTGCAGAAACAGGATGAAAGGAAAAAGTGGAAGGAAGTGGCTCAAGAACTTCCTTCCGGAAGTTCCAGAACCGAAAATGGGCGGCGGAAACGAAACAATGAATGGCGCTACTTAAAAAAGCGGCAGCAGACGCGATCGAGGGGCTTTAGCTAACCCCTGCCTTTTTGGAAGAGAGCTAATCGATTCCTACGGACATCCCATTCTGCGCCTTCAGACAGAACTGCAAGATGTTTGAACTGCGAAACTGCAAGACAGAACTGCAAATTCAACTAGCCCTAACCCCTACTCTGCTGAGAGGAGGTCGTTGGAATAAGCGTGGCATTACCATGGCAGCAAGGAAGCGGCCTTTCTTTAGCCAGAGACACGTGCTCCCTGCTATATATGTTAGGAGTCTGTACTTCTACGAGAACGATAGATGTGTCACGAGATGGGTTCATTGCCAGTTGATGTGGAAACCATTGAATATTTTTCAAACTCTGGCTTTTCGCCGTAACGTACTCTACAAGAGGGCAACACAGGTCACCACAAGTGGCTATATTAAACAAGGAAATTGGCGGAAGCGTCGCCGAGTAAGCCTCCGAGAGCAAGCGAGGGTCCTGCCACGACCGAACATGTTTCGTTCAGCGCTGGAGCCGAAGACGGAGCGGCCTCAGCTTCGTCCCTTCAGATAATTCGCAGAAAAGAGGATAAGCTTTGTGACTGAAGTGAAGCGAGCCAGGAAAGGGTCTTCACACTGATGGAACGCCCAGCACTTTCTTGGACTACGTCTCGAGGTGCATTGATCGGTCACCATGCGACTGGGAGAAACGTCGGCATTGTTGCATAGTCGCCGCCTTTAGAAAGAAGAAAATGACCGGCGCCATCGAAAAATCCGCCCGGCTGCTTGCGGCAGTGAAGCCTCAGAAAAACGATACTTCTCGGTACGGTGATATACTGGTTGTTTGGAGGACCCGACAGCCCGCCTCGCCCCTTCCCGCGGGTGGGACGGAGGTGGTCCGATACCTTTTTCCCCTCTGAGGCGTCGCGTTGAGACTGTTACTAGGGTGGCTACTGTTACCTTATTAGAGAAACGAGGTGAAGGATATTTTGCCTAGCAAGTGGCCTAGGGACACCGAAATAATAATAATAATAATAATAATAATAATAATAATAATAATAATAATAATAATAATAATAATAATAATAATAATAATAATAATAATGCCTTTTATTTCTTCAATTACAGCAGTACATGTGGCTAGGCCTGCCAAAGCCAATTGGTGGCTTGAGTGGCACAGCCTGGCAGACAGCGAAACAAACCGAACGCGTTACAAGGTTGTAGTACATGGCATAAGAGCGATGATAGGACAAAAAACAACGTGCACATTAAATTAGAAGCAACAGGTCATACATGCGATAGTTATTAGCAATATATAACAATTACAGAAATTGAGTGAACAAAAAAACATGAATACAGCGAAAGTTTCTTAAGCAAAGTTCCACGCTAGATGATTGTTCAGTAGCATGCTTGCAAATGAGTGCACATGAAATAACACCAGACATGACATGCATTAAAATTATCGACAGATACGCCGTAGCAGTTTTTTTAATTTGTATTTTGTTTTTATGCGAAAAATGCTGGGGGGGGGGGGGTAGCACATTGAAATAAGTTGGAATATAATGGGCTCGTATTCTAGTTCCATACCTTGTTGAACACCGCGGTCTCCAGTAACGGACTTTGGGCCTTAAAGAACGGGAAGTGACATATGGAACAAGGAATTCTTTGGACCAGAAATGTTTTATGACAGCCGTTTGAATTAAGAGATCATTGAAGTTCGGCATTAACAGCACTTTGAAAATGTCTCTCTCCGAGTTCATGTTCAAGTCATAAGAAATCTTTTTTAAGATCGAACGTAATATTCTGTTTAATCTATTGTGCCATCGAACAGCACAGTGCCCGTAAATGGTTATTCCATAACGCAGTATACTGTAGCCTAAAGCCTGTGTTATCATTTTACGTACTGAAAACGGCATGTAGTATCTTATATTATATAGTAGACAAGACACAGCGCGAAGTCTTTTGCAAACGTAGGCAAGATGACTATTCCAGGAAAGGTCGCTATCAATGTATAAGCCAAGGTACTTCACAACAAATGAATACTGTAATGGCCTACGAGAGCAGGATGAACAATTCTAACAATGCAAAATGAAAGGATAGTCAAGGGTTCCTTTCTTCAACAGATTGTGGAAGCAGATTAAATTAGTTTTAGACACATTTATATTAATAAGGTTGTCACGAAACCAATCCATGGCTTTAGTGGCAGCTGACTGCAGAAGAGTAATCGCCTCATAGAAGTTGTTAGCAGACGTCAAGATCACCGTGTCGTCGGCGTATTGATATAGAGAAACCGGTATCGCGCTGTGAAGGTCATTTGCAAATACATTGAATAGCAACGGACTAAGAATCGATCCTTGTGGAACGCCGGTATTGATGGCTTGGAACGCGCTACGAGATTGCCCAACGGATACTAGTTGACGCCTGTCTTGGAGGAAATTTGCCAACAAAGGCCAGAAAGCACGCCTAAATCCTAATTGAAAACGTTTATCCGATAACAAGGTATGATAGACACTGTCGAAAGCCTTGCTGCATGCAGTCAAGAAGGAGCGCACAGGCAACCTTGTTGTTATCGAACGCTGCGTTCAACTGATCAGAGAAGTCTTCCAAAAGCATCTGAGTGTTTTTCCCCTCCCGAAAACCATACTGACAGGGCGATAAAATGTTGTGGCGGTCGAGAAAGCTTGTCATCGTTAACAACAAATGTTTTTCTAGTATTTGCGCTATATAAGGCTGAATTGATATCGGACGATAGTTCTCAATTTTATCACGCGTACCGTTTTTGTGTAAAGGTATAACTATTGCTGTTTTCAAGTTTACAGGAATTTCTCCACTAGAATTAATGCGATTAAGTAGTGCTAGCAGAACTTCATGGGTGTATTCAAATGTATGGCGCAAGTCATTAATAGAAATACCCTCGATACCAGCAGATTTGTTACACTTTCAACTGAAAATGAGAGATCGTAAGTCATCTTGTGAGATAGAAGGCAGATAAGCCGATTCTCTAACACTGTGACCTAAAGTGCACGGGCCTACCTGGGAATTTGTGTTTTTAATTGTTCGGGAGAAAAAACTGTTACATTTGTCAGCAATCTCCTGTGCGCTGTTGGCTTGACTCGAAAAAAAGTTATTCAAAATATGGACGCGAGTGTTAACGCCTCTAAAGGTGTTAATTAACGCCCATGTTTTTTTACTGCTGTTACTGGCATTCTTAAATTTAGCTCGGAAATGAGTTCGTTTAGCCCAGCGAATCATAGCATTAACCCTATTTCTGCTTTGCTTAAATTTGGCCCGCAAGTCTGAACAGTTAGGATAACGCTTACATTGTGTCCAAAGCAAGTCCTTTTCTTTTATTGCCGCGAGTAAATGCGTTGACATCCATTTATTATCTAAGTTACGTTGTTTAATATGTATCGTTCGCGTAGCACTTTTAAACTTATGAACGCTTCTACGACTTTATCGTAGAGATCAACAGGAGCCATTATTGACAAAAAGAATTCCAGTCATAATGAGCTACCAGTCTATCAATCTTTTTTTTGATCTAGCCCCGATATTGGCTTATTTGTATTGGTTGGTATCGTCGTCGTATGTGGACAGCTGATTGAGCCGCAAACAAAGTAATGGTTAGCTAGCTTCGTTTGTACTATTGCGGTTTTTGTGAGCAGGTTCTGCGCACGCACGAAAACGTGGTCAATGCACGACCTGACGAGCCTGTTAGCCAAAAATTCCTCACGAGTCGCTTGATTTATTCGGCTCTCTAAGCCCCATTTTGAAAGGCTGTCTAGATAATCAGCAACGAGGCCTGCAGTGGGATGCAAAAGGTCAATGCTGACGTCGCCTATGATGCATACATGCTCTTCTAGCTATAAGTATGATAGCGTGGACTCAAGTTCGGTTAAGAAAAGCCGCGCATTGAAATTGGGAGGCCCATGCACCGATAAGAGAGTCACCGAAAAAGAGGGCGTGTTCAATCGCAGTGCTAACACTTCGGCTTGCGAAAAGGAAAACGATAACTCTGAAGCTGCCCATATGTTGCTTATAAAAACTGCGATGCCTCCTCCTTTTCTTGGTGGGCGTGTGTACGAAAAGGACTGGTGACCCGGCAGAGCAAACTGGGAAAAATGTTCGGATGGAATGTTGATTTCTGTAAGGACGAAAGCATCGAAAGTTGGGCGAGATGAAGAAGTGATGGCACAGAACGATTCCAATGTTTCCGAAGACTACGAATATTGACATGTGCTACTTTAAAGCAGCCAGATGAGGCATCGGAGAGGAATTTAGCTGCATTCGTAAAGTCGGTGCAGGTGATATTTTCCATATCCGCCATGTCTACGCAAGCTTATCCAAGTCAGACAGTTTTTCGATCCGAATGGTGGGTGCCCCTTCAACTTTTCTTGCCAGCACCTTTCCATCTCTCGTCCACACGAAGTTATAACCTTTTTCTTTTCCTTTCGAGCGGACCATTCAGAAAGCTCTCGGTTCATCCATGTCAAGTTTTCGTTAATGAACAAACGAGGAAACTTATCGGATCGGGCAAGATCACGAAGGCCATTACGAGCTCGCAGCCATTTTTCTTTTACTGAAGCGTTCTGTACTTGCACAAGAATGGGCGGGCTGGGACTAGATTTATCGTGGGTTGGCAAACGATGTACCTTGCATATTTCAGCTTCTTGAAAGTTTGCTAGGTTCAAACGTCCAGCTAAGTCACTAATGTAGGACTTCAGGTTTTCCCCTGATTGAAAAGGGAGACCATGAATTTCAAAGTTACAACGGCTACCATATTGTTCTAGTTCATTTATTTGCACCGTCGTTCTATCAAGAACTTCAGCTTGACGGGCAGCTGTAAAGGAAACAGATTCCACCGGAGCTTTTAGATGAGATACTTCAGCTTGATTACAAGTCATAGTAGAGAACATGGAATTATATTTTTCCGACAGGAAGTCAATAGACGTTTGAATTTCTGTCACCGTGCCCGCCATCTTTTCACAGGTTTCCTTGTAAGAGAGCAGTTCCTCAACTTTCGACACAAGCATCTCAACAGTGCTAGTCAGCTGGTCCAATTTGGTATTAACAGTAGAAAACTGTGGAACAAGTGAGCCCTCGCTATCACCCGTACCCATACCAGACTTACACGTCTGACACGCCCACGTTTCACGCTTAACCGTAGACATTTTGATATAAGCACTGTCTGTTATCGCGGAACAGTTTTTCCCTAGGTGAAAGCTTGCTTTACAGCTCGAGCACACCAGGAATTTGCCTTTGACGGGCTTGGTACATGATGAACACAAGGCAGGCATTGCAGTGCAGTCAGCGGCAAGAACCAAATTACTATGTGCAAGGTGAAGTTTAAAGACCCACCTGCCAAGAATGGAGCAAACGTTTCAGTGACACTGGCCGGCTTTGCCGCTGACTGCAATGCAGGGCCAGGAACGCAGGCTTTTTGTACGTTGCTAGTGGCACGCAGCGACCGACACCAAGCGGAACAGGCTGCAGTGATGCGGATCCATGAGCGGGCGTGGCCAGATATTCGGGGGCCGCATGCATCGAAGAGCGTCTATAATGTCAATGATTGACATAAACCACGATAAACACCAAGGCTTGTCGCTGCGTCCTTCTTGTGATATCTGCCAAGAATGAAGCAAACGTTTCAGTGACACTGGCCGGCTTTGCGGCTGACTGGCTTTAATACCCCTGTCACACGGCAATTCTACGAGCGTTGGACAGAAGCCGCAAGGGACCCATTAGGCTCTGCTGCACCTGCGTCTGCATGCAAGGTTTCTCGTGTAATCACGCTAAGAACATCCTCAGTCGTAGGTGTGATTATAAAAAGCACAATTTAATCACGTCGAAACATAACGAAATGTTTCGGGTGTTATCACAAGAACGTTTGCGTGCAAGCACGTTGACAGTAATGTTGACAGGAGTGCTGGCAAAACTGTACGCTTGTTTTGGTACGCGTTTTCTCTACGTGCACCGATTTTCAAACACAGTGCAAGCTATCGTCGAGCTCTTTGAACTTGCACTACCGCATAGATCACGTTGTTCTTACAATTCTCAACTTTCAGCGACTATAGGGGGCTCCACAAGAAATCCAATATGGTGGTCGATCCGGTGATCGCCTGCACGCACGGAGTCATCGGGTCATGTGTTGTCGCTGGTTGCTGCTGCTTGGCGGTTAGGATAATTTTCTACGGCATTGAACTTCCCACGCCGGAAGTAGCTCACGCTTGAGCGCGTAAACTGCGAGACACGCGGCACGATTTTACATCCGATTTGACGTCCTATGCGCTGGTGCAGCAACCAGAATGGTGGTGTTTCGTCGTACTGGGTCGCCGGATCGGGCGTCTGGCGTGCGTCAAACTCGGTAGATTTTTCTCATCCGCCCGGTCAGGCGATGAGAGCAGCACGGGAGACAGGCAACGTCGTGCCGCTGGTCGGTTCCTTACCGCTCCGATCCCCATGTCCGAGGATGCCGAGGTATTTACCGGTATCGCCGCTATTGGCGGCATGAAAAAGATGTGCTACAATTATTTTATTATGCAAACTAATTCATATTTCAATAATGCCGTGCTTCCCGTGTGGCTCGTATCTAAAGCAGCGGCGGTTTCCACGCCACTGGCGAGATCGGGAACCACGATGCGAAGGCATTAGCTGCGATGCGATCGCACGTAAACAGACGCACTGCAAGCCATCTCACCCAAACGGCTTGCTTCGCTTCTAATTTTGCTCTTCATGTTGAGGGTGTCGAGAAAACTGATTGCGCATGTCAACGCCTGACATAAGAGCACAATCTGAATCGTGTTGTCAAAATTTGAGCACTCTACCGCGTGCTCGCGCTCGATCGCCCACGGCAGCGGCGTATGCCCAGCCGTCGTTCACCGGTGTCAGTTGCGGCGAGCTGTCGTGATGTGCTTTTCGCTTGCGAAGGCATAGTTTTATTCACCGACGTCTTGTAAATCAAGGGAAGAAACAATAGCACTCGCCTATTGTCTCCCAGGATTAACTACCGTGCTAGTACAGCACGTAAGGTGTCGCGACGCATGTTCACGCGGGTTCAATTCCCGGCAACGTCGGTCAAACTTTGGTGTGGGCGAAATGCAAAAGAATACCTGTGTGCTTAGATTTACGAGGACATTAAGGAACCCCAGGTGGTCGAAATTAATCTGGAACTCCTCCCCACCGCATGTCTCATAATATTATCGTGGTTTTGGCACCTAAGGTCCGAGCAATTCAGTTACGTCTGAAGTCAGCCTGTTTGAAATGCACAATGCAAACCATCATTACCTGTGTGACAAGCTCCTATATGCGCATGTGGATAGCCCATTATGACCTTTTCTGTCACTTGTCCAAAGAAGCACTAAGCAGGTTTACGACGCCTTTAACGGTATACGGCTTGAGCATTGTCGAACGCAGCACCACGCGATTCCTCCTGTACTGTTTACCCAATATTGGAGCGCAAAGGTTCCACGATGTTGCACCAACAAAATCCATCCTAATTCAGTGGCCACACGCAGAAGAAGTCGCAACACACAACGACAACGAAGCACACTCTAAGAAAAAAGAGAGTCAAAAGAGGGTCATGGAACCGTGACTCTCTTTGGGTGTCCATCTGACCCCTTTTGGAAGGTACAGGCAGAGAAAAAGAGTTCGCATTTGGGAAGGAGTCACTGGACCCTCCTGAAGCGCGTTTCGATTGGCTTCGGTATACAGAAGAGCCGCCGTATACGCCATACATATCGCACGCTCGCCCTTTGGCGCCGTTGTGGCGCCTTGCTCGGCGACGCACACGGGGTTGGTGCCGGGGTGGCGCGCCGCTCTCCTCTCTCAGTCGCCTCAGTCTCAGTCTCCTGGTCTATTGGAATGCGTTGCGTGGTTGCGTCGTTGCGTTGGTTGCGCGTCTTCGGTGGTGTTGGCGCCGGCTCCGTGCACGAAGTGACGCTTGGAGGGCGGAATATTCATGGAGCTGCGGTCACCGACAACGGGCGCAAGTTAACGGTGAATGTACTGCTTTCGCAGGTACTAATTATACAGCTTTCGCTGGGCGTCTGCAGCAGCTCTGCGGAATCTGCCAGCCATTTCCAACAGTAGCCTGTATCGGCGGGGCTGTTGCGGATGCCCAACTAAAGCTGTCAGTTAACGAGTTGCCACCGTTATGCGCGTTGCTGTACAAGCTCCCATAAAGTGAGCGATGCAAACAATAATCGAGGGTCATTTCTTGCTGATCGCACGTCGTGTCTGCACTACTGAAGGTGCAAGGTGTCGTTTTGAGATGCACTTTAGTCTACTTCATAATAACATTTCCATCGACCTTGAGTGTGCAGCGTGCTTCCACACGTGGGAACGTGAAAAAAAAAGCCTATGTACAGAACGCTCAGACGCACTTTATGTAATGGTTTTTGTTGGCTTAAAGACGGTAGTTTGAGGTGCAGATATAGTACGGTGGCTTCCAGAATGTACGCGGTAGTCATTCAAGTTGGACACGCCTCGCCGGTAAAGTGAAAAAGCTCTAGACTTTCGACGGCGCGCGTTGTTGCGGCCGCCGGCGTGCACTCTTTTCCCACGTTTCTGTTTGCTGTTTTCGTGGTTTGCATACACTGCGATGACGTTGGGCGCTATAACAGAATCGAGTGAGTGTACGTGATTGGGGGAGTTATGTGCGCTAATTCTAGCATATGACATGTCTGATCTCGACGTAGACGGCGTACGCACGCGCTGGGTGTCGTTCGGGCCCTAGTACTCGCATCTGTTTATCTGAGTATTTAAGGATGGGTTACGTTTGTAAAACATGCGGTCAATAACCGCTCACGGCATGCCCGTGGCTGCCGGAGGATGTGCTTTGTTGTTTTGTTGTTAGCCTTTATTATGTCTGTGTGAACCACTTATTGTGTAGGTTTTGCAAACCTTTACTGCAATTTCATTTTCTCATCATAATATCACGTTCTGCTTTTCAGATACCGTTTTTCATGGTGCTCACGCTGGACAGGAGCGACAACCTAGCAAGCCACAAGTCTGATGCCTCAAGCCGTCACCACTTTTTGATTTATTCTTAATCACAAGGAATAAATATGGAAACATGATGGCTATTTCTGCTGTTCATTTAGCACATATGACACTGTGCACATCGCAGTTACACATTTTAGTTGGCTATACTCATAGAAGCATGTAAATGAGGAATATCCAAACTTTTTAATTGGAAATCACAGACCATCTTTTCGCGCTTTCTATATAACTTTGCTGGAAAATACGTGTTGTTTCGACGAGTTTTATTAAAATATTGCTAAAACTGAACTATTCTTTTTTACAGTCGCTGGGCAGAACGGCAAGTGTTATTCGACTTGCTTAAAATGAATACTCCACTATTTTCAACAGTAGTCGCGCAAAAGTAGAGCAAGGATCAAATGAGTAGCTTAAAATACTTGTGGAGTCGCTAGATGCTTCGGTGTGGGTCCCTTGACCCCCCTAGGAGCGTTACCGGCAAGAGTCGTCTGACTCCCTATAAGTGGTAACGTGATCCTCCCGATGAGAGCCTTTGCACTCTTCCTAGAGGGTCAGGGGACTCTCCTAGAGCGAGCCGACCCTGACCCACTAAGAGAGGCACCGTGACTATTTAAAGAGAGTCCTATACGTGGCAAGTCAGAACTCTCCGAAAAGAGTCACGCATACTCTTTTTTTTCTTAGAGTGCACAGCTCGCACGTTGTCGCATTGCAGCTTCGGTGTGGCCAGGTTTTTGAGTGCCATTTCATAGACGATGCGAAATGCCGTTTTCCACAAAATGTCCGAAATGACACCAGTACTTCAAATACAGGATAGTCAATGCTAATGCAATACAAAGTGGCAATCTCCCTTATGACGCAGAGTGCCAAGAAATTCTTTTTATGACTCTTTGGTTCCGTGCGTCGCTATTATGTCATAGAGCGGCTGAGTACCCCTGGTGCCTTATCTAATATGACTCAACTATCCCGACAGGCAGCATATTTGCGCTTCTGAATGCTATAAAAATTGAGCAAAAATGTAACAAAAGCGTACTACCTCATGCGGAATGTCCTGCCACAGTGGTCTGGTGGTTATGGCGCTTGACTGCTGACCCGAAGCTCGCGGGATCGAATCCCGCCCGCGGCGGCTGCATTTTCGATGGAGGCGGAAATGTTTAAGGCCCGTGTACTTGGATTCAGTGTTGTAGGCGTTACTGAAAAAAAGTAACTAAATACGTTACTCGTTACACTATAAAAAAGGAACGCGTTACCGCCCTACGTTACCTACAAAAAAATGAAACGCGTTACCATTACCGTTACTGAAAAAAAGTAACGGACGTTACCTCTGCCGTTACTCCGCAATCGTCAATTTTAATCGACGTGTCTTTGCTGCAGAAACCCAAAATAACAATAATTTAAATATGAAATTTATGTTTCACGTAAAACTTCTAATCCAAACAACAAATATACCCAAAATGCTGATTTAACGAATTACTTGCACAAATGTACCAGACGTTAGCAATGGTATAGTGGCTTAAAGTTGCCTTTAGAGTTACGTGTGATGGCTTCTGAGTCTGACACATGGTGAAGTCATTTTTGTGAATGTGACATTATACAGAATATGAGATTCAATCAGCAACGCTATTCGCAAAGAAAGCATCAGTGAAATCTCAAGAAATTTACAATAATTCTGATGGTGTGCTTCTGCTAGCAAAATAGATGCGCGAATTTTGTAGTAGTAAAGAAATGCTTAAATGGGCTAGTCACGTAAAAAAAAATATCTGTGCATAAACATTTTTTGTTCACTTTAACCTGTAAAATTACCGCAAAAATTTCGAGCGTTTATGTGAGGGTGTTCAAGATCAGACTCACTCACTCAGGAGTTCAATAACCAGAAACTTTGCTGCAGTTGCAGATGAAAAAAGCAAAATTTATTTTTAAAAACAAGTTGATAAGCCTTATCCACTTTGTAGCTACTATAAAATGTCGCATATTTAGACATTTTTCAAAAACAGTTTCCTTAGCTCTACAAGTTTCAAACAATGTTACTTTACTCTTTGTTGCGCATACATTTCATACACAAAATATCTTCTTTGTAACGATAACATTTGTGTTTTACAACGTCGTGAACTTTCGAGAACGACAGGTAATGAAATTGGTCCCTCCGGATTGAATATGTTTGATATTTTTTCCCTCGTAAATTATGCAGTCAATAAGGAAATTAAGTTCCTTTTCGAGCTACTGGCATGGGACATGCATAAAATATAAAATACTGAATCAAATCTAAAATATCTATTTTTGGATCCGTGTCGATCTCTCGTGGAATCACCCGTTTGCATAAACCACGATTAGTACACTAACTTCGGTAATGTCTGCCGTGTAGCTACCTGCAAACGTGGTTAGCCGTAACCGTAGTTAGTTAATCGCGGTTAAGGCTGTTCGTGTAACAGCGGTATTAAGGTAGTCAGTAAAAAAAAAGATTTTTTTTTGGCGTTAGCAGAAAAAATTCTACTTTTCCCGTCCCGCTCGCATTCTTTTTCACGGTTTTTCTTCCAGCCGGGGGTCACGCCAATTCTCCACAATAAGGCAGACTCTGGATCGGCAGCGCACCTGTAGAGCGGTTGACATTACCGGCTGTCGCCTGGATGGGCCAGAATTCCACAGAAAGCTGCTTAAGTCGACGACGCGGGAGTTGTCGAATTCGATGCGGTGGTCGTTTACCATGCTATGCTCAGCGAGTGTACTCCTTTGCCACGCGAACTTGCGGACATCGTTTTTATGTGGTCGCAGCCTCTCGGGGGAGTTCTTCGTTTCCCCCACGTAAAACATTTCACGATCAGCACGTGGTATGGAGTAAACCAGCCCTTGCTCTTTCTCTTCGGACGGCCTGTCTTTTGGGCACGAAAAGGCGCAGGTGCCAGCAATCCATCTGCTACATCCACTTCCACGAGAAGCATGTCCGTACCGTTTCTCAAGGCGAATTATGCGGCTTTCATCAAGCTTTGTGTGGCGATGGCCCAAACCTCCACACAAGGAGTCGGCGCGTCTTAAGAAATTGGTCCCCACAATTTCCACAAAAAAAGCGATACCGCTCGCGCCTTCTTCGTCAATGCCTGGCAGGCCGACAGCAGTCCGACGCTGCGACGAAAGAATTTGTCGGGGCGAGCTCTGAGAAAACGGCACCCCCAGGATGAAAAAGTAACGAGTAACGTGACACCACACGTTACCGAAAAATGTTAACGTAAGTACGTTACCCGTTACAGTTTCTAAATTGTAACGAGTACGTTACTAAGTTACCGAAAAAAGAAACGCGTTACCGGTAGCGCCGTTACTTGTAACGCGTTACCGCCAACAATGCTTGGATTTAGGTGCACGTTGAAGAACACCAGGTGGTCGAAATTTCCGGAGCCCTCCACTACGGCGTCTTTCATAATCATATCGTCGTTTTGGGACGTTAAACCCCAGATATTTTTATCATGCAGAATACTCTTCAAATGATGGGAGAAATGACAGGTTGCTTTCTATTTACGCAGATCCATGTAGCCACTTTAAATTATTCGCGTCTTCCTTTGTGACATTGTCAGTGAAATACATACATTGTACTCAATCATCTGTACAAACAGTGTACACATTCATAAAACGAGTTAGAGTCAAGTTCTGTGTGACGAGTTTGTGATCGTTAATAATTTTTGTGTTTCTTTCGACTTGCTGAACTATATGTCCTCTTATTATTTGCAAAGTTCAGTTGTGAATTTTAATTGCTTCTGCAGATTGCCACTTCCACAGTGCATGGAGGTCGTCCTCGTTCCTGTACGAAATGTATCAATAAAAACGCAAACCTTTCAACCTTTTCTTGTGTCGAGTTTTGGCTGAATGAGAAATCAGCCCCCCCAACAAGCCAACAAAGTTAACAAATGATTGCGCCAGGAAGTCTCTTGATAGGCTCTTACATCCATGTGGATTATAGTGCAACGCAGCCACAAGTTAGGAATTTAAAAGCGATTACTTCCACGAAATGAAGAAACGTAACATTTTAATACCGAACACGCAGTTTACGGTCTGCTTTGCTTTGTAATAGTTCTCATTGTGCTTGCTTGCACTGCTATGCACGGGCTATGTCCCAAGATGCCTTAAGAAATGGATAGAGGCTTGTCAGTTAAACGCGGCAGTAAAACAGGGCTTCGAAAACACCCCACGCTTCAGGAAGGTCTGCTCCACAATTTGGCCAATGTTGTCGCGTAGCAAGCGGCCTTGCAAGAGCACACGTTCAAGTTGCATGTGAATTGGGAACGGAGGGCTTCCGCGGCAACGCTCCCCCTCCCAGCTGCGCACCCTCCCCCTCTTACCTTCTGACCTCATCGGTGACGTCATCAAAGCATTTGTTTGGTTTGTGAATTATTTTCAGTAGGATACCCGGCAGCCGCCAGTAGAAGAAGCAGCGCTGCCGCCGCGTATCGGCATGCGACCGAGCATTCTATGGGAGGTATTGGGAGTTTCCGCCCCCTCATTAAACTCTTCCACTTTTGCCCAGAAAAAAATGACACTCAGTGTAATGATATAGGTGGACACAGTCGTAGGTCGTCGAATAATGTAATGAGCGTCAACGCGCGTCGGTACTTACTCATGTGGCATCGAAGATTCTAGCCTTATCTTTGGTGGGCGCGTTAGTTCCAGAATAACCTCTAGCGTTCGCGTTGCGCGCCCAATCTTATCGGAACCATCTAAAGCAATCGGGAATGCTCGACATGCTGGTGCGGCATGGGCAAGGCAGTGGTTACACATTTAAGAGGTCGGTTACATGAAAATAGAAAAAAAGAGCGCGCGTGGCAGTATGGTGGGCCATTGGTTCGAACGTCTCTACTAAGTCAAGCTTCACCTTTCTTAGGTTTAAGTGTCTCATTTTTAAAGTAATTATGGCGCGAAAGAAAGAACATACACACACGAAAACACGAACAGGCGCTCGTGCTCGTCTGTTCGTGCTTTCTTCTTGCATGGGTGTTACAGATTTTTCGCGCTAAATTTAGCTAAACAGTGGTAGAACATGTGGCTCAGCGGACTGTTTTTGTGAAGTGTCCCACTTTTTGCAGGCGAGGTCTTTTAAATAGTAGTATTTAGAAGGGCGAATAATGAAAAAAAAATATTGCATGTCGTATGTTCCCTTTGAAAGCGAGCGGTTAATGAACTTGCATTATTCAATAGTACTCGAGGGCGAAACTTTCTTAATTTTATGTGACCGCTTGTCAGTATTGATATTTGCTTCATACTGTTACGGTCAGAGTGCTGTGAGACTGTGTATGAATTCGCATACTGTCGGTCGAACGACAGTGACAGGACCAATGCCCGTCTTACATATCTACACACACGCGTTGCCATTATAAACAGCAGAGCGGTTTACGCCAGCCATCCGTAGTAATCCGCGAACAGGACACTATCATCATCATTAACCGACACACGCTCTCTCCTTTCTCTTCTTCATCTCCTGCTTTACATCCACAACAGTTCGTCCGGCGCGGTATGGAATAACTCTGATGGGTGAGAGAACTAGTACGGAGAGAGTGAAATATTGAGAGAAAGAGAGAAAGAAAGAAATTCATTGCGGAAAAAAATTCTTGACGAGGTGGGATTCAAACCCGCATACCCACAATCCGAAGGCGAGCGTCGTAACCACTGGGCTATCCATGCATTTTAGCAGAGCATCGCATAGCCTTGTGTAGTATAGTATAGCAAGAGGGTGGGAAAGGGAAGTGACGGAGAGATTAGATATTCGAGGGTGAGGAGGAGGGGAGAGAGTAAAGCATATATAGCATCGAAAGAAAGAAAAATAGAGAGATAGAAAGGGAAGAAAACAAGAAATAGAAAGAAAGACAGAAAGAGAGAGACTCGAGGAAAGAGAGAGAAATATACAAACAAAAAGACAAACAAAGATAGAACGAAGGAGAAATACAAAGAAATTTATAGAGAGACAAAGAAGGAAAGAGAAATACACAGAGGCAAGGACGACACAAAAAAATCAGAGAGAATAGAGAAAAAGAAGAAAGGACATGAAGAAAGAAACAGAAAAATAAAGAGAAACAAAGGAGGCCGCGCCCAGTTCCTGACTCGCTTCTTCCTTGGCACCACTAGTGCGAAGCCGACTTAATATTTTTCGCCTGCTAAACTGCGCGCGCGTGTGCGAGCGTTGCTGAAGTACCTGACACTTAACATCATTTCTAGAAGCATCGCGAAAAGTGTACAGGTGCTATGCAAATTGTGGTTGGGAAAAGGAAGCTGCGTAATAAGCCCTTGGGCAGCACGGTGCTGCTTGTACGTGCAGGCGGTTAGGTAATACACTCGCACGCAATTAGCAAAAGTCGTTTGAAGTTCTTGACGAAACAAGCGGGGAGGACAAATAAGGAAACGATGTCGTCGCAACGCGTAGGTAGGTTGGCAGAGAAATGGAGGATTGAACATAGGCGTGCGCAGGGTTCCCCATAAGGGTGGGGGCAAAGGTTCCTCGCAGCCCCCCGCGCTTATGAAATCAATGTACGAGGCAGATTTTGCGCCCCCCCCCCCCCTCTAAGGTGACTAAGGGGGAAAATGTATGAGGCAGAATTTGCGCCCCCTCTTAAGTGATTAGGGGGGGAGGTGGCCGACCCCCCTGCCCCCCTGTGCGCACGATTATGGGCTTGAATGAAGAAGTAAATATCCGAATGAGGTAGCGAAGTAATAGACTGCACAATCCAGACGTATAAAACCTGAT
Organism: Rhipicephalus sanguineus; assembly: GCF_013339695.2. Lineage (NCBI taxonomy): Eukaryota > Metazoa > Arthropoda > Arachnida > Ixodida > Ixodidae > Rhipicephalus > Rhipicephalus sanguineus. The sequence goes on from NC_051182.1 coordinate 66,259,196, forward strand.
TATAGCAAGCAGGTTGCAGGCGACTATTGTCGCCGCACTGTGTCAGAGAGGATGTAACACTATCATCACCGCATTCTCTGAAATATTGGGAAGCTTTTCTTTGAGAAACGCGGCGAGTGCGCTCGTCGCTCCTATTTTGAAAGTGGCGCGCAGCTTACATTCAGCGCCCGACAAGTGCGCGCCGCATGAGCCAACGTAAGCCGCCGGCGTCCTTCTCTCGCCCCAAAGGCTCAACGTATCGCTTTCACGTCGGTTGGTTGTTTACAGCCCGCTATGGCGCACCACGGTATGGTTGGTTGCGCAATCTTCAAGCGGCCGATCAACAGGCGCTCAAGGTACAAAGCCCTGCGCGTTAAGTGGTCGAGTATCGAAAGAGGTTTTCTTTTGTTTTTACTTTCGTTAAATACGCGTGGCGCAACCATTTCAGGTTCTCACTGGCGGAAGAAACTTTGTATTGACCGCAAGGACACGCGCGCATCACCGAACAGTGGCCGGGTGCCAAAAGAACAAAGCCACCAAGCGGCCGCTCGGGCAGCCGCCGGTGATTTTGCAACAGCTTACACGCACGTGAGCTCATCTCGCCGCCGATGAACAACGCAAGACGTGAAATGTAACATAGTCATTTGCCATAGATCGGCGACGAGACGCGGCTCGAGGTCCGCATGCGCACAAGAACGACAGGTAGGCCCGTATTCTTCTCAAACTTTATTCACACGATGGGTCCAGTCATGGAAGATAATATTTTCCGATCAACTCTCTCTTTCTCGTAGTAAAAGCACAAAAAAAAAAACGGACGACGGAAAGGAAGGACGCCGCAGGCGCCGCCTTCGTTTCCTTCGATCGTGTGTCTCTGAGCACCTGTTTCACCTGTATGAAAACATACCACCTATCCCAAATATCCGTAATCTTGTAGTACGAGTCTCCTTTCTGTCGCGTCTCGTTTCCGCTTCATTTAGTGTGACACACGCTGTGTTCACTACGTTATAAATAGACGACGTCACTGGCCTGTGCTTAATATCATGTCCGTAACGTCCTGTATAAAATAGTGTAAATGATTTTTTACTGCTCTTAGCGTTCAGTATGCAGCGTCAGCTTGTCAATCAAGAAAAGAACTTAGGCATAATTTCCTTTAAAATTTAAACAAAGAAATCTGGCACTTTATGTAACGAAGCCACGATCTGATCACGAGGCACTCTGTAGGCAGTGGGTATCTTCCGGAACAATTTTGACGATCTGAGGTTCTTGGGAGTGTGCTCACGTATCTACGTAATCGCGTGGTTTTTCACTTCGCCTCGTTCGAAATGTCGCCGCCCTGGCCGAAATTCGAGTGCGTGGCCTCGTGCTTACCTGCGTAGGACCACAGAGACTAAGAAACCCGTGTGGCTAGGTGGCATCTAGAGTAGAAAACACGAGGTAAACTGCAACCAGTTACTAGGCCACATTAATTTCATTGCAAATCTTGAAGTAATTATTTTTGATGCGTCGTAATTTATTACTTTAAGAAATTAAGGCAGCTTCGCAATAGCGGTGTCGCAACTGCAAGAAGTGCGGAGCTGGGGGCCTGCCTTCTTTCTCTTAATTTTTCTTTCTTTCTTCCTCTTTTTCTTTCTCTTTGTTTTTCTTCTGTCTTTCTTTTTTGCTTCGTTTATTATAATTTCTGTCTTTTGCTTTCTATTTCTTTCATTTTCTCTCTCTTTCTGTCTTTCTTTTTCTTTCTTCCCTTTCTTTCTCTCCATCTCCCTCTCTCTTTTTCCATCTTTTTTTTTCTTTCTATCTTGCAACCTCTTTTTTCTGTATCTTTTCCGTGTCTTTGGTTGGGAGTTGCTTTTACGAAGGCATATACAACGTTAATCGGAATGACTGACAGCGCGGCATGCGATGTATGCGGCACCGAAGAAAACATCGAACACTTGCTGTGCCACTGCCCTCGTTTTGCCTTGTAGAGAAAGGTACTTTCCAACGCACTGCGGCGACTTAACGATCGGCCAATTTCCGTGCAGGTGCTACAGTAGCACCGTCCACATCTGTCGACGGCCCACAAGACAGTGACAGCACTATTGTGCTTTTTGAGAACGACGGGCTTGTGCGAACGCCTCTGGTTTGTGGTGCAATCCCGCACGCTGCAGTGAATTCACTGCATCTCTTCTCTCTTTCAGAGATGATCGTCTTTTTTGGGGAACTTAAACGCAGAAATTTTGGACTGTCTGTCTGTCTGTCACACGATTCAGCCACCCGGCCAAAGTCTAAGCACTTGCTGAACGCCGAGCCATTTTGAACTGGTAGCTGCGTTCGTATTTGTGAACACGGTCGATCAAAAATCAACCATTACGCATATCTTAGGCGCAACATCAATACGTAAGTATTAGGTGGTGTGTTCCTTTACTTGAAAATACTTAGATACGTAATTCTGAAGACCCTAGTGTTTCTTAGGCTGCGCTGAAACGGCGCAGAAACGGCCGGCAGAAGACTTTCGTCTTTCCACGACATTTGCAGCGTGCACGCAGATACGCAGCCAATTTTTTCTCTCCTCCCTCCTCTCTATTTCGCGTCTTTCTATTGCCCTTCCCTGATCCCCCAGTGCAGGGTAGCTAACCGGAAGTGTTTCTGGTTAACCTCCCTGCCCTCTCTTTTTCTGTTTTCCTTCCTTCCTTCCGTGTCTGCTTCTTCCTATACCTTTATCTCTATTTCATTCTCTATCTTTCTCTCTTTTTCTGTCTTTCTTCTCCTTCTCTCTAATTCTCTCCTTATCTCCCTTTATATCTCTTTATCTCTCTCGCTTGCTCTGTACTGTGTCACTGCGGCGGCACGGAGCAGGCTATCTGAAGCAGCATATGAAAAAGATTAGCTACAAGCTGAACGTTTGGAGTATAAAAGATTTGGATAACGCCTTGTTCATGAGCTTTGTGCCACAAGAAACTCTCTCCCTCTTGGAAATTGCTTCAGCCTCTTCAAACAGGCCGTCGTAAAATGTACAAATGCATCTGCGTCTGTCAAAAAGTTTGTTCTTGAGCAAAATGCTTTTGCGGAGCTAAACTTGGTCATTTACTTAACAGAAATATCTCCTCTAAAAATGGCGGTAAAGGGAAACGTCATCTTCACACGTCCTACACCAGGCTCAAGAAGGCGGAGATCATTGGTACCGTCTCCAGGACACTTCCTGCGCGGACCTAGTCTTCCTTCAATGCTGTCTCGCGTGCTGTGTGCATTAGGGCTGAAGGAAATGTTGCATGCGAAAACCCGACTCGAGTGTGCAACTAGGCGAACTTTTAGGGGCGAAGCTCCTTAAGGCGGCACCCGTTCGTCCCTCGTAGTTGTCGTAGTCGTAGTGCGTAACCAGTCGTAAAGCTAGTACCAGATCTTGACCTCCAAGGTTGTGCTGGTGGGAGATTTTTCTTGTGCGTTGTTGAACAATAAAAAATTCGCAGCGTGCGCGTTAACTAAAAGCCGAATTCTTCTGTCTCTCATTCCCCATTAGCAGCCATTGGCATGTTCCAGTAGGAAACGTTAGTAGAAGTAGAAGTGTAAGTGTTAGGTAAAAGCCGACTTCTTCTGTCTCTCATTCCCATTAGCAGCCATTGTTTACCTCCAAGGTAGTGCCTGGTGAGATTTCTCCTCTGCGTGATTAAGCAATAAAAATTTTGTTCAAAACGCCGTTGATTGATGAAATAAACCAACGAAAGACGCCAGATGTTTTCTAAAAGCAAAACGAAAGAACGCCAGATGTTTCTAAAGCAAAACGAAAAGACGCCTGCTGCTTAACGAAAGACGCCAGATGTTTTCTAAAGCAATGGTTTTCTAAACAATGAAAATTCACAGCGTACATGTAAAATTAAAGTGAGCTGCAAGTCGTCATAACTCGTCGAACCTTTAGTATAAACGCGCCCGATCTCACGTCGGTGATGATGTACTGGGCAGAATTCACGGAAGATTCACGGTTTACCGATGAACCTCCGGAGCTTCGCCCACTCATAATCATTCACTCCGTGGATATGCTGTGATTTTTTTTTCCATAATTGATTTCGCCGTTATTAATACTACGATGACTACAAACAAGCATAAGTGCAAACTCGCACTTTAAAGAAAGCAACACTTCGTCTTTTTTTCTGTCAATTTGATGCTTCGTAAGCACGAGAGAACATATTTAAGACCTAAAAATCATGAGAGTGGCAACAATAGCTACATGCTCGCTCATTTAAGTGGTTGCGCGGGAACGTCAATTTGAGCATTTTGGCGGCTTTGTAACTACGACCTCACAAAAATAATACCACATGTTTTTACTGATTCAGTTAGAGCAGGCACTGGGCTTTATTTCTGGGGAGATTAAAGAAAATCGAAGATGGCTTTTTTTTATTGCATTTCAAGGTATTGCAATTTTATAGACTTACCTCCACTTATGCATTTTCGGTTTGCGTTTGACATCATTCTTGGCAATCTTATATAACACAATTGTTAAACTAATGTGTAGCAACACTCTGGGAAACTTTCGAAATTATTAGTATTATAGACGCGAAGCGAAAAAATCTGAAACTAGGCCTGCGTTGTTGACCAATTCCATATTTGCGGTTTTATTATAAAATACAAGCAACAAAACTGCAAGATAACAATATTTGGTAAACATCATTACTCGTATGCCGAAAAAAATTTGGAGACTCACAGCTACAATATTTATCTTGTAGGACCTCGTCAAAATCCCATTTTCGCGCAATTCGCAAAAAGCAGTTCTGCGGACTGGACACTTCCGGATTTTTTTTACTAAGGCAAATTTTTTTTCGGAAAACGAAGAATGGTTTTGTGGCCCTGGGGATTCGAACCGCAAGATATATTTTTTGCAGCGAAACTGAAGGGGGTCCGCGGACATGCACAGACGTTCTTATCTGAGCACAGCCTGGTGGCAGCGACGACGCATCCCGCATATCGCCTCACACATTTTCTCTGCGTGCGCAGCTATCTCACCCTGCTGCCTATCAACATTCCCACGTGGAAGGCAAGCCTGATTACCCTGGTCAACGGCTTCCTGTAAGCTCTTCAGGTGTCGTCGGCTTCGTCGGCTGGCCGCAAGTCCGCCAGGTGTCGTCAACCTCGCGCAGCACCGCTCATAACAAGCAGGACCACCACCGAGACTTCACTGGTGGCAGTGACGACGCATCCGTCATATCGCCTCACGCATTTTCTCTGTATGTGCAGGTTAGTCTTGTAAAACTTTGCGCACCGTTTTGCTTGTTCGCTGTCGTTGCCGCCAGCTTTTTTTTCTATTGTACAATTGTTCACGTGGTTGTTTGGTTACCATTTTTTGCAATATGCCGTCAAACGCAGAGCTTGCCAAGCGATTAGATGCAGTTGAGGCTAAATTAGAAAATGAAAGCAGCAAACTCACTGACGACATTCTCGGCAAATTTTTCCTAACGCTTCAGTCCTCTGTTCTTGATGCTGTAGAGATGAAGGAACAAGTGTAAAACTTGTAAACAAGTATGAGTGTCTTAATTGACATCATTGAAAAACTGCGCGATGAAAACCTGAAGCTTACAGCTGATAACAAAAAGCTCATGTCAGAGAACAAAGCACTGTCGGGAAGGGTCGCCGAGCTCGAACAATACTCTAGAAAGAACGATGTTGAGGTTAGGGGTGTTTTCTGCACCCAAGGGCAGGATTGGATCGCAGTTATGGAAACCATTGGCACTAAAATTGCGTGCCTGGTAACGGCGGCTGATTTCGATGTCGCTCACTAAGTCCCCACTAAAGTTCAAGACAGGAAAAATATCATAGCTATAGGTTCTGTTCGCGAACAAAAAAGGATGAATTCGTCAGTAAGGCACACAACGCTAAGCTTCACCTGAGTGACATTGGTGTGAAAGCTTCTGTTGACAGCGCGGTCTATGTGAATGAGCACTTGACGCCGCGAAACAAGGCGCACTTCTCGAAGGCACTGGCTTTGAAAAAACAACACAAATGACAGTTTCTGTTGATCCGCAACTGCCAAATCAAGACCAGGAAAGCTGAGAAAACCAGTGTGTATCGCATAGCCGAGGAATGGGACCTAACGGTCATTAGCTGAAATCCACTTTCGATTTGTGCCTGCCTTATTCTCATCCTTCCATGATGGCTTCATAAAACCTACAGAAAGAGCGAGTTAAATGACTTTTTTTTTTCAGAATAGTAATCGTTCTCTTATCCAGTTCAATGCGCGAAGCCTCCGTAAATATTACGATGACTTTCATAACCTGCTTTCTACCCTTTCTTTTACTTTTTCAGTCATTGCTGTCTCAGAAACCTGGCTTAGCGAAGCTGATAAGAACTTGTACTGTTTCCCTTCACACAAATCTGAATATGTCCACCGCGAGTTAAGTAATCATGGGGGAGCTGCTATCTACATCTTGTCTGATATCCCGTATAAACGTAGACACGACCCCACGCTAAATATGCAGAATTGCGAATCACTTTGGTTGGAATTCTATCATAACTTTCTGAAAATAGATAACAGAAATTTCATTTTTGATTGTGTTTACCGATCACTTTCTTCCTCTGGATGTGACATTTGCGTTTCCTTTGAAAAAATGATGAAAAGTTATCTACAGAGAATAAAAATGTTATAATTATGGGGAATATAAACTTAAACTTATTGGATTCATCTAAGGACTCTGTCAGTTATTCATCCTGTTTTCATAGTTTTAATTACCAATGCCTTATTAACGTCCCCACTCGTTCTGTATCCGGTGGTTCCAGCACTCTGATCGATCATGTATTGCCTGTCGGATCTTTTCTGTCCACCTGATGTAGGAGTACTTAAAACAGATATTACCGTCCACTTCCCCGTATTTCTGCGCACTACATCTGCCCACTATTCATATTCCAACTGTTACACCAAACTCGTTTTTGATAAAAAGGCATCTTTAGAAACCGTTTCCAATACTGACTGGTCTTCCGTTCTTGATACTAATGATCCGCACGTAGCTTATTCACGAGTTATAATAAAATTGTCCTCACGTTATCACTCCTGCTCCCAGGTGCACAAACGCAAAATAAACTGGCCTCTCCTCAAAACGCTTGAGTCACTGATAATCTCCTTAAAGTGATGCGTACACGCGAAAACTTAAACAAAAACAAAAAGACAGCCATTCAATATAAACCTACGTGCGGTATAAGAAATTTTCCAACTCACTTTCTGCTCGACTTAAAGAAGCTAAACCCAAGTATTACGTGGAAAATATACTTAAACGTGATCCTTATAAAAGACAAAAATGGGATATAGTGAATTCGTTTTTGAATAGGAAACAAGCAGCCAACACCACAGCAGGAATATCCCACGATGTTAATACTTATCTTACGCCACTTACGATTGCAGGTGCCTTTGGTAATTTTTTCTTTCCTGGTATTCATCCGCATGCCCAGAAAAACTTATACGCCTCAAAACGCTTTTCACAATCATTCTGTATGTTTTCAACTACTCCTGATGAGGTGGCATCACTAACTGACAATTTAAAAGTAACCAGTGCTGACTGGATAGCGTTCATCCTGGCCACGTTAAATTAATTTGTAAACCAGTATTGTTTGTCTTGTGTCACATTATCAACCTCATCTTTAAAACAGGAATCTTCCCTCGTGAACTCAGACGTGGTAGAATGACTCCTGTTTTTAAGAAAGGAGATCGCTCATTAGTATCTAATTATGGACAGGTCTGTGTTTGACCCTTTTTCAGCAAGGTCACCGAGAAAATACTTGAAAAGCGATTGATAAAATAGGTAAACAAATTTATTATACTTTCACCTGACCAAGCTGGATTTAGATCTGGTTACTCTACTGACCTAGCAGGTATATCTCTTACTGACTAACTAAGGAAAGCCATTGATGACGGTAAATTTGCAGATTCCATATTCGTAGACTTTTCCCGGGCATTTGACACCGTTGACCATGGCATTCTTAATAGTAAACTAGACTCAGCTGGTATAACTGTTCCTCCGTTTCTACTACTACTACTACGCGACTACTTACGTGACAGGTATGAGGTTGTTAGTGTATGTAATGCTTATTCTAAACATAAAATGACTAATTTAGGTGTACCACAGGGGTCAGTTTTGCGCCTCTTACTATTTTTACGTTATATAATTGACCTGCCTAATTGTCTTAACATTTATAAGTGCATATTATATGCTGATGACAACATGATCATTCATTCTAACGAACATCTATCAGTAGCAATAACCCAGCTTAACAGTGACCTTCGTAACTTGTTAGGACGGTAAAAATAATAGACTTACTATTAATCCCTCTAGAATTCAATTTCTTCTGTTTTTATCACAAAATAAATCACCACAGTGCATACCGCCCCTTTTCATTGATAACTACTCATTATCAGCAAGTGAAGAATCTGTATACCTGGGCGTAAATAACGACCGCAACTTGAAATTTCAAAACCATGTAACACATTTTTTTAAACAAGTTATCACATGGAATGGCATCCTCATCAGGGCACGCCCATTTTTTTTTTCACGACTGTTACTACCCTCCCTTTATTTCGAGTGTGTACACTCCCACATTAATTACTGCATAACATACTGGAGTAACACGTACCCTTATCACCTAAAACCGCTAAAAATCATTCAGAACCGGGCAATTAAATTAAATCACGTCTAATCCACCCACATACAATGCTAAACAGTTACTTCAAGAAAACAAGATTCGTGATGTTGCCGTCCTTGTAAAATACAATCTCGCCACGCTTCTTTTCAAAATAATTAATGAAGAAATTTCATTGTCATTTTTTTCTTCATCATCTTTATTTAATACTAACCCAACTCTTTTCGCGCTGCATAACAACTTCATTCTGCCCAAAGTACGAACTAATTATGCGAAACAAACAGTTCACTTTGCAGCCATATCATTATGGAACACATTACCATTTGTAATAAAAATCCAAAAAGCCCATAAATTTCGCCATGAATTGAAAAAGTTCTTGTTATGTGACTTTCATTCTTCTGCATGCTTGTTTTTCGACTTGTCATTCCCTCCTCGAACTGTTGTTTTACTTTTTTCTCTTTTTATGTTATTTACACTTGTAGTTCATATTACGGATGACGCATAGTTAATGATAACATCGTCTTTTCGTTGTATCTGTATCTCATTAGTATTTAATTTTGTAATCTTATTATTTTTGCTACTGTCGTTGCCAATCAAATATTTATGCTTATATTGCATGGGAGATCCCATTTCAGTTTACACTACGGGACCTCCTTCTGTATATCCTTATCTTGTACATTGTGCTATTAATGAATAAAGTTTGATTGATTGATTGATTGATTGATTGATTGATTGATTGATTGATTGATTGATTGATTGATTGATTGATTGATTGATTGATTGATTGATTGATCGATCGATCGATCGATTGATTGATATATTTTGCCTTCTCTTCGCCGCGAGGAGCAATGTTAATTCTCCGTGCACTTCTTTTCCTCCTGCAGCAGCTTATCTGCTTTTCCAACTTCGCGTTTTGTTAGTATCCACGTTGCCAATGCTGATCCCATATTTGTAGGTGAATAAAATAGCAAACAACCATGTAACAAATGGACGACTGGTATTTATTATCACATAACACATAATTTAAGAACGAATCTCACAGTCAATGAAAGTGCACGAGCAGGGGGAACATAATTCAAGTGTTATAATCACGCCGACCTAATGCTTAAGCTGCATGGAAGTTGGACCAAGGAAGGATAATCTGACACGTATACCATGACACTGTTATAAAATCTCTGGTCTTCATTGATACTGACAGGATGACCGCATTTTATTAATACTCGCGGTTGAAGCATCATTACTGTAGGGCATGCTAACTCCAAGTCGCCTCGAATATGCGAATGTTTTTTTAGCTCCCTCGTGAAATGAGCGAGATTTGAGAAAAACGCCTATTTTCATTATTTATTTTTGGTAAGAACGCCTACTTCACCAAACTTTCGGGGGAGGGGGCCCCTAGGACCCCCCTCCCCCTCCCCTGGCTACGGGCCTGGCGTAAACGTATATAGCCAAATGTACGAATGGGTTTCGGTGCGGCCATATCGGGATGTTAACCCTGCCGTTTTGTATATTTACCAACTGAACGAAAGGTCACTACGGCAGATGCATGCGCATGAAAACGGGCGGGTTGGTGCATTCGACGTTTCCTGGCCTTATCAATTCACGTCACGAGATACAACAATTAGAAAACGTGCATTGAAAAGCCCCAGGTGGCGGCGTACATGTGTGTTACGAAAGCTCGTCTATATAGTACACAGCCAGTGCACTTGTTTGTAAGCGTGCAAGTATCTAAAGTTTTGTAAGGGAATCAACTCTACAGCACGGGCGGCAGCAAATGGGGCGCCATCTATGTAGCGCTGCACGCGATGTTACCGAGGTTACGCGGGAACGCGTTGCTGCCTTGGCCGCATTTTGGCACAGTGCGAAAGCAGAGGCACGGCGTGTTCGTACAGGGTGCAGCCGGACTGCAGTCAGCGGTAATTATTCGAGCGTGATTTCCTTTTCTCACTTTCACTATATCGCCTTCGTAAATAGTTATACGAGGGGCTGTCGCTAATATATATCCCGCGAGTTGTTTGTGCGTAATTTCAAAAGCGTATACAAGCAAGTGTTTTTTTTTTTCAGTCAAAGCTGTAGATTTCTCGTTAGCGAGAATTTTTTGTGAGCACGTGTTCCCGCGCTAACCTGATATGTTGGCGAGCCCGACTGCGACAACGAAAGTGACAGTCACAAACTATTCTGTGGCTGTTAAACACGCCATATTCGGCTGCTCTCATTCATTAAATATGTGGCAGCGTCGTTCTCTCCAGGCTCGTTGCGCAGATGTTTTACTTATTGGTGTTGCATTTCGTTCCATGCCTGTCCAAATGTGGCCGTTGCAGCTGGAAATGGAACTCGCGACCTCGCTTTGTCACTTAATTGGCGTTTTGTTTTTGTGCGAAATCTCCGCAATTCTCAGTCCCTAAACCAGACAGAATGATTGTTGCGCAGCAGAGTGGTGATGCTCGGTGAAGGCAATATAACTTGTATAACTTGCTTATGTTACGTCGTAAGGTGCCAGATAGAGATAGAAAAATTGTTTTTCACAGAGCGACAATAAATATCGAGTGGTTGATAACTCTAACATCCACTAAAACCTCTGCTGATGTTTTGAGCTGCTTTTTTAGAGCCATCTTGACTTGAGTTCTTTTATATAGTGAATAAAACGCACACAAAGACCATCGATCAAGGGCACATGTCCCGTTCGTCAACCAAAAAATATACTCTTTCACACTTCATCAACACAAGGGTTTCTTCGGTCCCGTGGGCATTTGTATTGCGGCGACTCCAATGGCGTCGGCAGAATGAGGAAATATTCGAATTAATTTATGTCGAATTAACAAAGACAAGTGATTTTTGAACTTGGTCCAGAAATGCCTCAAATAATCGAAGTGATCATATTATACAGGTGATTTCTTCGTTGTATGGAAAAAAACACTCACTTTCATTTATGCGAGCAGCTCTTCCATTCTTTTATTTTTGAATGTTTTTATCCTGTTTTCACGCGCCTAGTAACTTAGAGTCGTCATTGAGGGAACCAACAACGCGCTTTTGATGGAACCCTTAAAAAATATAAGCGAAACAGGGCTATGTTCGTCAATTGTTTGCGTGCTCCATGTTTTTCTTGCCTTCGACGCCAGATTTTTGTTAAGGTTATGAAATTCCTATTGCATGTAGGTTTAGTGTACTTGCCGGAAGCTACGTGCATGAAAAACTAGAACGCAACCTAATATTTTCTTACGTGCCTGGACGATTTCGAACACGTTAACAATTCTCCTTTCTGTCTTGCTCCTCTACTTTGATCCTTCGCTTAAGAGCGTAAAATAATAAATCCACGATTGAAAATTCTTTTTTGGGAGCCACTGAAAAGGCCAATAGTTTATCCTCTCGAGCTCACCCATAGAGAGCTTTAAGGTTTTTTTCCCCTATTCCGAGTCTCGCAGGATTACTTGTCTTTGGGCTCCCGTTGAATTTCTAGGCTTAATCAACAAGCATCCATGCTTGAACATTATTTCTTGAACGATCACACTGATCTCAAACAGGCACGCGCCTCACAGTTTCACCGAAGTTCAGTGTTTCCCAGAAGGTAGACAGAAGCTCATAGGGCCAAACAACGAAACGTTCCTTTCCTTCGACCGCGCCCTCACCTTACGTGAGGCCTCCTTACAGCCAAGTACCGACGGAAAAAGCAAGCGTACTCTGAAAGCTCCCTTCACCCGTCCTCGCGGGAGGAATGGTTGCCGCGCGCCTGCGTTAGAGATTATCGAATATAAGCTTTGCTCACAAGCGTTCACTCTGTAAAAAAAAGTTGGATCACCACATCACTTCCAAATTGAAGTGTTAATGTATAGACGCGTGTACGCTTTCTTCCAGCTGCGATTACTGAATCTGAAAAGCCACCGAAGTCGAGCGCAAAACGTGGTGCTTCTAGCAACACTGAAACGCCCGCCTCTTTAAAGGAGTACTGACATGAATTTTAAAATTTTTCGGATTGTTGCTCTAAATGAAAGCACGGGTGTCGATAACCCTAAAAAGAGTGTCTTGGTGCCTGGGGATGCATTACATATATTTTTAATACCGCTTCTTTCAACCAGCACTTTCGGTTTCGGTTTCGAGAGGGCGGCTTCGTAGTGACGTGTCAAGTCGGCCCGTGACGTCACGGGCAGACAGCAACCCACGAAATATGCACCTGCTGTCCTTTGCTGTCAGGCGAACGTGGTTCATGATGAGTGAACTGTCGTCCAGTGCCTCCGACACCGATTTCTGTGATTTAGGCTGCATGCAGGACCCAGATTTCGCAAACCAAGTGAGCCGACTTGAAACGTCATAGGGCTCTGCATGCGGTGAAGCTGCCTTGCAGATGCTGGGAGATGAAAAACTTTAAAAATCAAACTTAAATATTTATACGTGTTTCCCGGATGCGGTGTGGGGAGAGCGTTAACACTACATGCTAAGGAAACCAAAAACGTCCGTTTTGTTGCACTTCAAAATCGTGTCAGTACTCCTTTAAACGCTGTCAGTCTAAACGCGCTTCCCCGTGCACGCATGCTCGCGTCTCCCCGCAGAGGTGGGGTGGGAGGGTTGCCTCGGAAGCAAGCATCACGTGGGCTCATCACGTGGGCTAGCTGCGAGGTGAAGCGCTCGTTCAGGGCCAGGAGCGGACCTAAGGGCGCACGAAGGTAGCCCCAAAGCAACCTTAAGCTGAGGAAGCGCTAAGGAAGCCTTCACCGAGGGCTCCTCAGTGAGGAAGCTTTCAGAGTGACATAAGGCGGCCTCGCCAAATTGAAGGCTTCCTTACTGAGGAAAGGAACGTTTCGTTGTTTGGCCCATAGTGTACGTCGAGGCGCGCAGAGGAACCCACAGATGCAGCAGCAAACAAAAGCTGTATTCTTTAGCGGATAGTGAAATAGCCAGGAATCCTTCCCTTCCGGAGTTTTAAAATCCGGCGAGTGAAATTTCTCTTGGTCCTCATACTTTCGGTAAGCAGCTTCCATACTTCATCAATTGCCATTCGTTTTTGTTTTCGCTGAATCGCACGGTTCCCATTGCTTTCGTTTACTTGTAGGGACATGTTTACTCAAGCGACATTCTATATTAGAAGTTACTGCTAATTGGTCGTCATGCTGTAAGGGAGAAAGAAATGGAAGGTATCACGATAATTGCTGAGAATGTGATAGCGGTGCAGTAAATTGTCCCTGCCGGTTTTCATTATTTGTTTCTCTTTTTCATAAATTTATATGACAACTATTGTCACGTTACTGAATATGGATGAAAATTATTTTATAAGTATGCCTCTCAATGCAAACAACCTTGGGTCCATGCTCACAAAATTGGTACTTAAATAACATCCGTGTTCGATCGTTTTCGCACCGGACGGCCCGTCATAACGCCTATTCCACTGCATGATGGGTACTCGAAAAAAATTCCTTACCAGAATATTAGAAGTATCACATACTCAATGTATTATATTTATACATTTTCAAAATGTTCTCTTTCTTTTTGCTGTCTACTTGTGGACAACCAAAGCTTATAAAGCAAGCTCTGTTCCCGTAACATACCGGATTGGCCGGAAAAGAATCGACATTAAGGATGACAGGTTAGCTTAATATGGCTTTAGGCAAAGGTGATACATTTACGTAAATGCAAGTGCGACATCTATGAAACCAGCTCCGACCCGTTTGGTCAATTGGTGGCGTAGAATTCGGACAATCAGCTCCGCCACTACTGGCAGTACGAAAAACCAAAGAAGCCATGTCGTTTCAATATTGTCAGGATGGCAAGCAACATTTTTTCTTTACTTTTATTGCCATCTTCTTTATAACAGATGGTTGGTGAACGTGAATTAAGTTATATACGATAATGCTTCGCTGGCTAGAGATACAGCACTCGCTGCTAACGTCTTCGGCTGAAGCAGATAAGGGAAGATATGATGGCCTTCTTCGAGTAATACGACCTACGCTTATAGTAGGAGAGCAAGGAAAGTGTATTTCTCATCGCCCTTTTCCGTCATCGTGTGCGTTTAGTGAGCGAGGAAGCCCACGCAGTGGCGAAACTCTTCCTCACAGCCGCCTTGGCTGTGAGGAAGAGTCGATTAGATTCGACGTCTTTTTTTCTTGTTTATGAAGATATAAATACCACAAGTGTCGGACAAACTGCAAGGTTGCTTCCCTAGCCTTGTATTTTTGTCTGTTTGTGCAGAAACTGGTATGCGAAAAAGAGAGTATTTGCGCGTGCTTTGAGAAAATGAGTAAATGGCATGAACATATAAGCTCTTCTTGGTCAAGGCTGGACGGCGCCTGCTTTAAACAAGGACCAGTGTTTATCAACGGCGCGTTATGCGCGATTTTAGGCTATTCTCATCCTCCACCGCTCCCGGCTACCTGACGCCGTTGATAACGTGGGTGGACTAATGTGCTGACCACCGGCTAAACCCGAAAAGCACAAAGGGTGTCAGTATCGGAAGAGACTGCACATTACCGGAATTTGATCCGGCGACCTTCGGGTGAGCAGGCAGTTGAGCACCTCAACCACTAGACCGCCGTGGCGGGTGCCAAAGAACCTTGTGCTTAGATTTAGGTGTACGTTAAGGAATCCCAATGTAACATGATAGATAGGTGGGCTAGTTGGTATCGCATTATCATATAAAACTTTGAGCTCAAATAAACGACACAGGACGAGGAAAGGAAACACACACCACAAGCGCTCCAGAACCCCAGGTGGAAAAAAAATTTATGTGCCCTCCGCTACGACGTGCCTCAAAATCAAATCATGGTTTTGGCGCATAAAATGCCGCATATAATTATAAGCAGTTGCGGTATACATGGAGCAGCCTTGGTCCTGCTGCTGTTGCACAGGCGACCTGGTTCCCGGGCGAACACCTGAAGAAGATCAGTTACGCAAAACACCTTGCAGCCGTTGAATAGCGCGTCTCATCTTTATACAGCCTAGTAAATCGATGTGTTGATTTGCACAATGCGATTTCTTATTTCATGGATCTCAGAATGTTTCTATTTCTTCAATACATCATGAAACTCAACCAGCACTGCACTCTACACTGAATGCATCTAGGAGGACGTACTGCTCTTCTCTTAAGTGCGGAGCACTTTAGGAGCCCGGCCTGTCGTATGCTGTCGTCGCTTGGCGTAACGGAGGCAAAGCCACGTATAAAGAAAGAAAAAAAGAGGAAGCAAGCGAGAAACAGAAAGAGAGAGAAAGGGAGGTAAAATATAGGAAGAAAAATAGAAAGAGAAACAAATAGATAAAGGCAGAGGAAGAAATACATAGAAATAAAGAGAGAAAAAAAAACACAGAAAAAACGGAAAAACAAGAAAAGAAAGAGAGGATGAAGGAAAGAGAAAACCGTAGAGAAACAAAGAAGGCTGCCCAGCTCCGCACTTCCTTCAGGCTTGGCACCCTGTAGTACGAAGCTGCCTTAATTTTGCTATCATTAATTTCAATGTTATGATGTGCGAGATGCAATCCCATCGTGCCAAATATGGTATCCATGCATCAAATCATGAGAGGGGATGTTTTCTTGCTGGACAGACTGTGCAGAACGTTTTATATCACTTAATTTCAGACAATATTGAACAGGAGTTTTTCTGAAATATTCCATTTCGAATAGGCTCCAAGATATTCTTCTTCGAACGTCCGGTGCGCCACGGTGGTGTAGCGGTTACGGTGATCGGCTAAGGACACGAAGGTCGCGGGTGCGACTTCGACCGCTGGGGTCACATTTTGGTGGAGGCGACATGCCAGAGACCCGTGTACTGTGCGATGTCAGTGCATGTTAAAGAACACCAGGTAATCGAAATATCCGGAGCCCTTGACTACGGCGTCTCTCGTAATCATATCGTGGTTTTGGCACGTAAAACGCCAGGTATTATTATTCTTATTATTCGAACTTCGGGATAAATTTTGACTTTAACTCGTTCCCAGCATGATTTGCAATACAAGGAAACATGGGAAGGAGAGAGCTCGTCGAAGGGACGCAATAATAATTATAATTGTTGAGGTTTCACGTCTCAAAGTCGCGATGTTGTGACGCGCACTTATTTTTTTATTTTCATGTAACGGACCCGTTACACGTGCACCCACTCCCTTGCGCGCGCCGCGCCGGCACGTCAAACATTCCCGATTACTTTACATCGTTCTTATAAGCCTGAACGCGCAACGTGAACTTTTTATTCTGGAACTAACGCGGCCACCAACGGTAAGGCTGGAATCTTCGATGTCACTATATAAATGCCGACGCGCCTTACTCAACGGCCGACGACGATTCTCGGCGCTATCAGTGTGCAGCGTGAATTGCTTGTACCTTGACTTTTTACTTTCGGGGCACAAGGTCGTCCAATAAAGAATCCGTATTTCCCAGTTTTGCTGCAGCCTTCTTCGGCGTCGCAACCACGTGACAATATGATTATGAAGGACACCGTATTGAAGGGTTCCGGAAAATATGGACCACCTGGTCTTTAATGTGCACCTAAATCTAAGTTCACTTGTCTCAAGAATTCCGCCTCCATCGAAATGAGGCCGCCGCGTACGGGATTCGACCACGCGACCTCCGGGTCGTCGAAGGGACGCACACGCTTACCATGAAACACAGCGCTCATAAGATGGCCGTGTTGATAAGTACGCCTACTGTAGGTATATTCACCAATTTCCATTATTATTTAGGCAAGAAAATCGATCTTTGTTTACAATCTGCCAACGGGCACATTTCCTCCACCTACTGACAAAACTTTCCAATGTGTCATACGCTGGGCACGATACATGATCGGAATTTAAGAGGATTTGAGAGCAGTGATGGCTGCAGTTCTTCTCGACACGTTTAAGTAAAAGAGCAGTGTGCAGCGCGTCAAAGATAGACGTTGCTGTGTCCAACCAGTTCGTCATTTGGTTCAGAGTTGCGAACCGGTTCTGGAACCGTTATAAGTTTTTACCACTGCGAACAGAAACTGGGTCGAATTGAAATGGAGCCCGTTCAAACCGAAGTTGTATTTCTTTCGCTTTTAGACCCTTGGTTTCAACCATGTTTAACTAACTGCAGGAAGCTATAGCTTGTATCCACAGTCATGGCTCTGAACTTCACTATTATCACATTATCAAAGTCGGGCAACAATATTGCTAGGTGTGCGCTGCCGCGATGCTTGCAAAAAGCTACGACGCCTGGATTTATGTATTACTCAATGCGTTTATCGATGTGCACTGCTTTCAGGTATTTTTTATTGCCTCTTCATAGATTACAAATCTTTGTTGTTCGTTTTGAAATCGATGTTACAAAAAGATAGAATAAAAGCGAAACGCTCGTTCGCAGGTCATCTTGCGAGCTTTACTGCACGGATCCTTTTGGGTCCAGGTAATTTAAAACAACAGAAGGAAGCTCACTTGCCGTTTGCCGTCGTCGCTGCTAAACTAAAACACGAGGTGCATGTTAGTGTGTGTTGAAATGTACCGATGTTTGTTATGCTTTTTATATTTGTGCTTGTGTTCATATGGAAAAGGTTGTGAAGATAAAATGGAATGTAGGTTGGGAATATTACACTTTTTGAGTTTTTGCATTGTCAGTACCGAGCTGTTTTCTTACGTGGCGCCAGTATGAACATAAATGTGCAGTTATAACTTAGCGTCTGGGCCATGTGCATTTTTTTACTGGAGTGGGGTGGGGAGATGTTCCTAATACTTTATGGCGTCAATCAATCAGGCAGCCTAGTTGGTTGACGTTCATCGTAAATGCTTTTTAAGTGCACCAAAAAATACGGACAAAGAAGAGGGAAAAGGACTGGTCATGCGCAGACTCACAACTTTTATCTTAATGCTGTTTAGCGAACAGCTTTTGTGGATCAGCGCGATATTATGGCCACATTTCCCTGCTTTCAGAGTTCCTCTCTTGTGATTGTCTCTTTTTTTATATGTCGAATGTGGAAGAACTATCAGAAATAAGCTATTCAGCTTAGGGATGCCACCTGAGCTCTCGCATATTACTATTATTATGGAATTTTTTAACTATGGAATCTTTATCTTTCTTTTTTTTTTTACTACAGCATAGTGATACCTTGCCATTTGCGTGAGTCCTTGCTATCTAGTGCTAGCAAAACTGTTTTCCTTAGCTACGCGTTGCAGTTTTCAGTGCAATAATATACTGATTTTATAATTTCGAAGCGATGAATACATAGCATTTATGACGGTTTTATTTTTAGTATATGCACTAGCCGAAAATTGAAGGGTGCCCATCAGTACAGCTCCGATTTATTTTCTTTCTTTCTTTTTTCTTTTTGCTAAAGTACCTCGTATGAAAGGCGGAAAGCACTTCAAACCACTTAAGTTGCTGCGACAAAAAACGACTACGGCAAACACAGTGGACATATGTTTGGGTGTGAGAGAGCTCGAAACACACAAATGATGGATTTCAATGGTTCATGTTTAGAATGGCCAGAGAAAATACACAGGAGGGAAACCCTCTTATTTCTTTAGCATGAAAGGGCCGCATTCAGAAAGATTATGTTTCCTCTGTGTTAATTTACACTAGCTGGCTGCCCACGCTAATGGTATGTCGAGCATTAGGTTTGTCTTGACAAACTCTGGCCTAAAGGTTTTTTTGTGACGCATAATCTTGTTTTAACAGCCTCACATTCTATATTATTATCGCTAAGTTCTTCTTTTTTCCGTAATCCCAAATATATATCTCTGCTTACTATTAGATACTATTTGATAGAAAGCGAAAAGCGTGTTAGCAGCTGGTAGAATGCGGCTATGAAATGCTATCTCCTCAAGTATGCTCATGCAAAGTGAGAATTAACGAATAACACGATACAATAAGAGCTATCTCATTTGTCTGTCGTTGACTGCGATAAAACATTCATTATTGACTATAGGGAGCGTTACACCGATCTTGAATCCACTATGGATTTTCATAATGAGAAATTATGTAGCTCTTCATAACTTACCAATTACACTTGATAGACCTGCAGCCGTTATGCGATACTTATATGTTATTCTCACCAACTTGGCTTGGAGCTGGTAGCTTTGTACGGCATCGTTTGTCGAGTATAGAATGAGACAACCAACAGTATACAGCGCGTCCACGAGAGGCGCGTTCCTCTCCCTCACACTGTTTCACTTTGCAGCTGTTTTCGGGGAAGCCAGTGAGTAGACCGAGAATTATAGATCGTAAATGTCTAGCTTATTTCACTCAGTATAGTTGAAAGTTGAGCGAGTTGGTGACCGTTCATTTAAACGTGTGAAGCAGCGCACGGAGACAAGATACAAAGGGAAAAAACGAATCGACAGGACAACCGCTGTACTCGCAACGAGATTGCAGCGGGTGTCCTGTCGATTCCTTTTTTTTCTTCTTTCGTGTCTTGTCTCCGTGCGCTAATTCACAGGCAAAAATATTTTTAATTGATCGATCGATCGATTGATTGATTGATTGATTGATTGATTGATTGATTGATTGATTGATTGATTGATTGATTGATTGATTGATTGATTGATTGATTGATTGATTGATTGATTGATTTGCGTAAGGCAAAAAACAACAATGCTACTGTTGAAGACGCTAAGCGAAATAATTATAGGATATTCACAATGTGGGTTTCTCTAGTGAGATTTCAAAACTCTGTAACCGAGCTTTTTCTTTTTTTTCTATTCCTAAATAAAATGCGTCCTCCGTTAAAGGCCCCCTCACCAGGTCTGACTATGTTGAGCTGACGAGCGCAATCCATACACTGGGCGTTCACGATCACGTTTGCCATAATTTGCAACACTACGCGTCGTGGTAATAGATCAAATTTCAAGCTGAACGCCGCTTGCCCTTCGTCTCGCGGGCGCGCACCCCAAGAAGGAGGGGATGACGTACGAAAAGGAAGGGCCCTACGTAGTTGTCAGTGCTTTGACGTCGCACCTCTACGTTTACGTCTGTGCTCTGACGTCGCCCACAGTAGCAGGTGACAGCGCGATAATTACTTTACGCGATATGTGTATCTTGTGTAACTTGTTTCTTGAATATATGAATGAAAAATGAGAGAGAGAACAAGGCACTGAAACAGAATGTGTGCGTACTTTTTTTTTTTACTGCGAATCGCAGCGAGATGCGGGACTAATCTGCCTCCGTTTCGCGTGCATTCGTGTTCTCGCGATTTGCGGGTGGAGCAGACGAAAGCCCTCAGAACGAAACTGTGCAATTTTCTGTTCTGTTCTAGCGCTCATTAGGCTCATTCATCCTCCTGCGTCTACCTAAATGTTCATGCGGTACTGACCCTTGATACCGCTAGTCCCGTGCACGTACAGATGTCGCAGCTTCATTACCCGTCCCTCATAAACAGGCAGCACACCAGAGAGAACGCCTGCACAACGCTGAAAGTATAAAGTCAAGAGGACGACGGACACCACAGAGAAGTGGCGCACTTTCTCGTGTAAACTTCTTCAGGTGTTTTTCACCGAAAAAGCTCATAAACTGAACTGCCTGTCGAGGGCTATTTGACAGGGGCGCACACCTGGTAGAAACTTGTGGGCCAGTTTTTACAGCGACAGTTGCGCTCCTTGAATTTGCAGGACCCTTACAGTGTTGCGAACTCATCTGGTGCAGCTGAAGTGCAGTCGTTGTGTGTGCCACTTCTCTCTTGTGTCCGTCGTCTTGATTGGTTTATTCATTCAGCGGTATGTACCAACTGGCCCAAACTTCGACCTTGCCGACACAACGCCGCTCGCGTGCTCGGGCTGGCTCGGGCCCGTGAAGCGCTCGTGACCTTGCATGTGCATGACGTGCTGACGCGTATGCGTTATGTGATCCTCCGGCTCCGATGCCAAAAGAGGGCAGAGAAGGGATTTGGCTTCCGAAGGCTACACGAGGCGAGTGGCAAGTGTTTCAAGCTCGCCTCCTCTCATCGCGGTTTCGCGTCGCTACAAATTATTTTTTTCAGCTCGTAATGAACCGATTTGAAAAATTATTTCGGTAATGCTCTTCATTCGGGTCACAAAAAATTCCAGCGTCTAACAAAAATTTGCTATGTAGCCTGATGAGGGGCCGTTTAAAGCGACAAATATGTTTTCTCGTGCTCAGAATGTTGGCTCAGAACTTTGGCTTATATTACAAGCAGACATGCGTGCGAGCTCTAGACAGTGAACATAACAGGAGGCATAGTCTATTGTGTATCACTAACTCTGGACCCCTGGGGCTTGTGACGCTCTTACAAGCGCTTACAAGGAAGGAAGGAAAGAAGGAAGGATCGAAGGAGGGAAGGAAGGAAGGAAGGAAGGAAGGAAGGAAGGAAGGAAGGAAGGAAGGAAGGAAGGAAGGAAGGGAACAAAGAGGGGGATGGCAGAGACATTAGCCTGAACCATATACGGTTGGCTACCCCACGCTGAGGGAATGGGAAAAGAGGATAGAAAGATGAGAAGGAGAGGACGGATGAAAAGAAGGAATTGAGCAATAAATGCGCTGACGCGTATGTGTCAGATGCACTAAAATAGTCAAAGGCGCACAGGTCCGTCGTCCTAAGGAGGCAAAAAAGTGCCTTCACTGCCATGTGGGCCGACGAGTGATGGAGACGGGGCTCCGGCAGCACCTGCACAGAAAGCGGCCGATCCTCCAAATGTCGCAACGCGTCGGAGAGTGTTATCTTTCAGGTAGAAATCGAGGGCACTGGCATCGCAAATGGCCAATGTTCTGTGAAAGCGCATGTGAGCAGGGTACACACAATATGGCAGATGCATGCGGTGCGATACATCTAGCAAGCGCACCAGATGTTTACCTC
The DNA here is from genome assembly GCF_013339695.2 of Rhipicephalus sanguineus. NCBI lineage: Eukaryota > Metazoa > Arthropoda > Arachnida > Ixodida > Ixodidae > Rhipicephalus > Rhipicephalus sanguineus. The sequence continues at coordinate 66,281,497 of NC_051182.1, forward strand.
AAAATTTCCGCAGCCTTTGAATGGCCCTATTATCTAACTTTAGAAGTGACTCCGCTGCAAAGAATGAGAAGCTAACGACACCAAACTATGTCCTATTTTTCAGTAAATGGACCCAGGAGCTTGGAGTGTTTTGGAATCACTGCTCGCAATATTGGTCGTAGCTGTCGTGTCCTGGGTATTACAAAGGCGTTGGCAGCACGGCCTTTTCAAGCGATATGGAATACCAGGGCCTGAGACGAGTGGTCTGTTCTTTGGACACTGGAAAGACCTCAGAAGGGACACTCTTAAGGTTAGTGGAATGCGAGATTTTAGCCTGCTTATAGACCCTGTGAAATGCGTACAATTGCTTTCGCTCAGCTTTCCAGTGATATTTTATCATAGCGTCGCAAGTCGTTCGAATAACGGCTTTCCTGAACGTTCTTATGCATTGCGGTCTTCGACAGTACTGATATTCTACTCTGAACGTTTTGTTTTCAAGCTATCCATTAATTAACCATCACGCTATGGTCTGCTTGTCTACTGGTTAGATTAGATGATAGAGCGACCGCTCCGCAAGGGCGTTCGTGTCGGCCCGTCCTGGATGACAGCAAATAGTTCAACAGCTAGGGATTTTCCCGAAAAATCAATATGAACTTCATTTATAATTTTGTGTTAGAAAAGGGTGGTTAAATTTTTTTAGCTATGTCATGACATCCCCCTTCTCCCCCTTGCAGGATTCTCCATAACTGATTTGGAACACTCCATGACGACGTCATTGATGACCTAACATGCCCGAGGGCTATCGCTGCGTCGATATCGCAGACGCAAGAAAAAATAATAATAGAAAGACATTCATAAAGTGTTCCATGGGGGTGGTCTACTCGATTCCACTATCCTGCAGTAAAGTGTGCGGAGGGCAAACAGAGAGATACTTCAGTGACAAGTTAAAGGATCATGTGCAAAAAGAAAAACGAAATATAAGAAGAAGAGCACACGTATATGCGCATCTCGTCGCACACGCTGCAACTGCTGGGTGCGGACCACAATTTTTTGATCTGTAGGAACTCGAAGAATGCGCATGATTAACAGCACGGGTAGCATTTCAAGCCTTGTTTATCTAAAGAACAAGGAGCACAGGGTTACCGTAACTTCCATACCCTTGCTAACGGAAATCTCAAGTTACGCAACTTTTTATTCTGTGTTACTTGCTTTTATGTTTTCACCCGCCACGGTGGTCTAGTGGTTATGGTGCTCGACTGCTGACCCGCAGGTCGCTGGATCGAATCCCGGCCGCGGCGGCCGCATTTTCGATGGAGGCGAAAATGCCTGATGCCGGTGTACTTAGATTTAGGTGCACGTTAAAGAACACCAGATGGTCAAAATTGCCGCAGCCCTCCACTACGGCGTCTCTCATAATTAAATCGTGGTTTTTGGACGTTAAACCCCAACAGTTATCATATTATTGTGCTTTTATGTTCGGCGGTCTTGTTGGTGATTGCACATGCGTACCATTGTGTGAATACGCGCTCCATTTCTGCCGAATGAGTAGTCGGTAGTGAGCGCTGCGTGTCTGTGAGGGAGGTGGGTGTGTGTTCACTGTCTTCATGGTCGGCGTGAAACAGCCAGTACAAGTTTGCGTCAAATAACTTTGCTATGCTTGCTACTGTATGCCTGGGATTTGCGTGAATGTCCAGACAGCAATGTGCCCAGAATAACGTCTGTCAGTGTAAACATGCGTTCGGGTTGAAGTGAGGTTTCCAAGTCGTAGTTTGGTAATGACGGTTACAATACGCTATATTGCAGGTGATGGACGAATGGATCCAGAAATATGGTCCTCTCGTGGGAATATATTGCGGCGAGGTACCATGTGTTTTGCTTAGTGACCTGGATGCGATCAAAGAATGCCTTGTAAAGCGGTCGCATGAGTTCCGTGACCGCGTGCCTCTGCTAATCAATGCGGAGCCCCTCAAGAGCAGCCTTCTGGGAATAAAAGGTGATCGTGTGTGTGTGCTTGTGTGTGTTTATAAGTAGAAGCAGAGCTTTTGTGTTCATATTTCGATATCAGAAAATCTGTGATAATATCTGCGCCTTTGGCAGAAAGTCACCAGGGAACCTGTTTTATGCACTGGCTAACACTATTCACTGACGGATCTCGCTTAACGAGCGATTAGGGTTGTCTCCGTCTACTAGGTATAACTATCGTTTTGGTTGCCAACAGGAAGCTTCTGCATGATCGATCGCGATAGTAGTAGTTGATGTATGACAACAAGAAATGGCACATCTAAATAACGAAACAAAAAATGTCACAGCGCGCAGTTGAAGATGGAGCCACTACGATAAAGAACATTTCCTTACATTCAGCGTCCAGGTGCGCTGAAATATTCTGGCAATCACGCACACATATGTATGTCTATTGCATCAATGCATTTTAATTTTCTGGATTAATCCGTAAATCCAGTACTTATTTTGCGTAAGAGCAGTGTCAAAGCCGCGATTTTCGTCATTCATGACTTCGTTCACAATCCAACCACGACTCAAGACCCCATGTCATAAGCCGAAACGTGCTATGAACCCATCCCTCATTACGTATTGGCGCCACTAACGGCTCCCGGCGCGCTTCACAATAGTGTTTTTCTCTCTTTTATGTCGGAAAAGTCTCCCGAAACCGATCGTTCTTCCCTCATAATGTATATCAAGCGAGTTTTACGGCATACGAACCACGGCTGAAGCCCTTCATCTTCAACAGCTTCCACTATGTTTGAGTTTTGCGATACGCGCGCACCATGCCCGAAGTCGAAAAGAACCTACTGAGTGCCGCATCCGCTGTGGATGATGCCGTGGTCGCTAAAGGCACGATCATAGCGTCCACGCATTTCGGAAGGCACGCGTGCTGCCTACGTCCAAAGTAGAAACGAAACTGCTGAGCATCGCATCTGCTCCTGCAAAAACCTTGCTCCCTAATGCAAAATCATGGATGGCGACTACGCAATTACGTAGACAAGCGACGAAAACGATACTACTGTTTGCCGCAGCTCTAACCCCAGTCGCTATCGGCGCGGCCACGCAGCTCGCGTGCGCGGAGTAAAATGGAAAATGAAACACATTTGCGCAGCCTCTGAAGCCTTGGACACCAACAATGCGTCTGTCGTAAGATAGTGGATGGAGACCACGCCTTTCGGAAAGCCTGCGACTCTTTCGGTTATCGCGAACGCAGTTTTCGCTCGTTGGCGTTGCAGATTTGTGGCGCTTCGTAGTAGGCGCGCTCCGGAGATCGTCCGAACTAACCGGATTCCGGAAAAATATGGCCGAATTAACGAGAGTTTGATGCGAGTAAACAGTACATCTTCTTGCCGGGACCGGAGAATACGTTCGAATCATTCGATGTTGCGAATTAAAGGTGGTGAAATTAACGAGCTTTTACTGTGCTGGTAATTGTTTATTGCTTGTGTTACGCATATTATAATAGGGTAGAAAACATGTACAAATGACTGGAAGGCTTGGGGCATGGCGAATGTCTCTCCAGCTATCGAAAATCGCGAGCCGTAGTGTGTTTGTGCCTGCGCCATTTTAAACAAATTGGACGTTAAGAGTACTACGACTTAGTCAAAAGTTGAACAGTATTCCGTCAAGCTTACATTGTTCTATGAGCACCTTTGCGAACTTGACTGGTGTCGTTTCTCTTGATCTCTAACTTACCATTTGATCATCATTTCATATTCGTCTCAGGTGAAGAATGGAAGATGGTACGGAGTGTTTTGAACCCAACCTTCTCGAATGCGAAAATGCGGATGATATCACGTATCATCGATGACTGCACTAACACTACAGTGCAGATCGTAGACCAACGAATTGCCTCGAGCGCGGGGGATGTGGATATCTCCGCTATGGCTCAAGGGCTCACCATGGACACTATCGCGAAATCAGTGCTTGGTTGGAAGGTACGTGTGCAGATGTCTGGAAAAATGATGTCCTGTGCGGCATATTGTTTGGTCAGGTGCTCCTACTGAAGCTTCTCTCTTTACGGCGTGCACGTGCTCAATAGTATGAAAGCCGAATAGGCTTGACATGGTGCATTTACAGCCCACACTCACTGGTTTAATAGCTCACGGCAAACTTGGCTAGGTAATTGTAAAAGCATTCTTATAGGTTACTTCATTCTGGTCTACGATCCCATTAAAGGTAATAGAAAAATTACCCACGATTACATTATTCTCTAATGCTAAATATGACGCGGCTCTGCGCTTGTATTCATCTCACAATATTTTGAGCCAAATAATTTGAGAAAGACATCTTTGTGCCAGCGGGAAAAAAAAATTCCCACAAGAGACCAATGACGAAAGCGGCAGAATCGTGATAAGCGGTCATTTTGTTACCTAAAATGTCCATAACAAGCAACAGGCACCACTCATATTTTAAAGCGAAGGAGTTCGGCAGAAAACACGCCATCCTAAAGGCCAAAATGTGAATGCTAGGCGCAGTTTTGGTGCTCCAGTCGTCTATGACTTGTGCGAATCTTCTTTCGGTGGGCCTATAGGTATACAGCTGCGAAAAACTATTTTCTACAGATACTTTTTCTCGAAGACCAACCCTATATATAAATATGGCCGAATTAACGACAGTTTGATGCCATTAAACAGTACATCTTCTTGCCGGGACTGGAGAACACGTTCGAATCATTCTATTTACGAATTAACGGTGGTGAAATTAACGAGCTTTTACTGTGCTGTTAAGTTGTTTATTGCTTGTGTCACGCATATTATATAAATGCATATAAATATTTGTAGTTTAACCGTTGAATGTTGTTTTATACATTTTCAACACTATACAGGGACAGTACGAAGTGAAAGGTAGAGAGGATGCGTGAACGCACGTTATCTGAAGTAGCATGCCTCTTCGTCTAAACTTTTAATGCATGTCCTAGCTTCGCCGATATGCGCGGAGCGCACAGCCATCTGGTGGCATCGGAAGAAACCGCAATTGCAAGCCAATTGGCTGCGCTCTGATGGGCGGACGCGCAAGCGCCGTGGTACGCCAGGCGTCTTTCGCTGTGCTCCTCGGCTCTGTTACGGCGAAGGAGAGGGAGAGGCGAGGTACGAGGCAGCGCAGGAACAGGCACCCGAGAGCTTCGCTTTAAAAAGTGCTGTAATGTAACCGGTAGTGCTCTCTGCCTTAGCATTATGTTAATCAAGCGAACTGTGCAACGAGCCACATCTCGAAGCTGTAGGCCATGAATGAAATCATATAATTCAATTGTTCACGATTAGGTGCGAAACATTTCGCTAAAGTTATTTTGTTATCCACATTGCCACACGTAAACTTGAAGGGCCCCTGCAATGCTTTTCTGAGTAATTGAATAGCCTCACTATTACTGCATGACGCTTCACGAATTTCATGCAGCAAAATTTTTTATAGTCCCTCAAGCAAAAGCGGAGATAGAGGGATTTTTCGCACGCTTGAAAAGCTTTCTCTCTCCTTTCGTACCAGTGAACGCGGTGAAAGCTACGCAGGGAGGGGGATGACAAGGGGGCAAGAAGATGCGTCCTTTCGTCAGCAGGCGTCATGACCTTCAGCCCTTTCTTTATTTTCTTCGAACGCATGGCTTACTTTCAGTTTGATCGCAAGCGTGCGCGGGGGTTACGTAACGGCTTCCAGCGGCGGCCAGGGTAACTATGCAGCTCATGATGCTCAAACCATCCAATGGCTGTGGACTTTGGGTATATTGACGTGAACAGCGCGTGGGATACACAAGGACGAAGAAACGACGAGGACTAGCGCTGACTTCCAACTGAAATTTATTAACACAAACATAGAAAAACGAGAACAAGTAGGCACACGTGATCACCGCTCATTTGAATTGCGCATGACGGCAGGCATGGAGAGGGAACCAAGAAACAAACAGAATTAATAAGCAAAAACCACAAAACCGCGAATGGACGTCAGGAGAAGCAAACGGAGTATGTCTAGGTTATCTGGCCGGATGAACTTAGGTAATCTATTTCTTTGTCAGTGAGGGCGATTGAAGGTTTGCTGATGCAATTTCCTTTAGCGATAGCTGCAGCTTCAATGATGATGAGCGTGCTGTCCTGACGATGCCTAGCTAGAATCTGTGTGTTATCAAATGCTGGAGCGCACCCGCATTGTGAACAGTGCATTGCAAGAAAACCTTCCGTCCCTCTGCGTACCTTTTGGTTATGCTCCTGCAAACGTACATTAAGGCACCTGCCCGTCTGGCCGATATAAGTCTGTCCGCATGAGAGTGGAATGCTATAAACAACGCTACTAGAGCAGTCAACGAATTTGTTCTTGTGGTTAATTTTGCATGCGCTTTCATCCCGTTTTAGAGGGTTGGTCCTGACACTCAGCTCGGACAGCTTGTGCGGTGCCGAAAATACGACTGAGATACCCGCCTTTTCACCTATCTTTTGCGGGTGCGCTCCAGCATTTGATAACACACAGATTTTAGCTAGGCATCGTCAGGACAGCACGCGCATAATCATTGAAGCTGCAGCCATCGCTAAAGGCAATTGTATCAGCAAACCTTCAATCGCCCTCACTGAAAAAGAAATAGATTACCTAAGTTCATCCGGCCAGATAACCTAGACATACTCCGTTTGCTTCTCCTGACGTCCATTCGCGGTTTTGTGGTTTTTGCTTATTAATTGTTTGTTTCTTGGTTCCCTCTCCATGCCTGCCGTCATGCGCAATTCAAATGAGGGGTGATCACGTGTGCCTACTTGTTCTCGTTTTTCTATGTTTGTGTTAATAAATTTCAGTTGGAAGTCAGCGCTAGTCCTCGTCTGTTCCTCGTCCTTTGTGTATTACACGCGCTGTTCACGTCAATATGGAATACCAACTAGCCCGGTCACACACCTTGCTTCAGTTTGGGTATATGACGCAGTAATTTGCATATATGGCATCACTTGTAGAGAAAAGAGGGATAAATTTCTAGCTGACTTTGAGAATTATTTGTGAATTCGAGACCACGTGCTACGCTAGAATAATAGGCTCGCGTGTTCTCGGAAGCCTCCACAACCGATCAGCAGCGTTTTCTGATCATGCTCAAAAAGTGTTGCAGGGCCCCTTTAATGCAAAGCGTTGATAAAGGAATGCCACACGTATAACTGTAATTCTCGACTTTTAAGACCAGCAAATTGAAGGTTTATACTTTTAATTAAAATTATCACCTAGCGCAATTCTTCCACGTTGAGCGCAACGCATATTATAGCGAGAGCAATTACATGGACACTCTCAGTGGGCTTTTGCCGTCGTCATCACCGTCATGTTCCGTATGTATTTATGTATGTATATATAAATAATAGCCGCAAAGAAAATAATCTAGAAATAAATGATTCTTATGAACGCTACCGTGATTCGAACCTGTGGCCCTTCGTTCAGGAGCACGCCGCGTTAGACAATTTTGCCACGCGCATTTTGCTCTCTAGAACACTAACGGCGATCTATTTATATACACCATTTGCCGCTGGCGGTACGCAGATCTCGGAGGCGTTTCAGCGTGCTCACTATGACCCGCGCAATGAAGCAAAGGGCGCGCTTTAAAGCAACGCTTATAGATCTTGTTTCAACTGCGCTTGTGACGCGCACTGCAAAGTGGCCAATTCCTGTACCCACTCGCGATCTGGAAGACCGAGTAAGCAATGCTTAAAACGCCACCACGCGGCAAGAGGCGCAGAAGGGTCACTGCACGCGCCACATTTTTCAAGAAAAAAAATATGTAAGAGTGTGGGGTTGTGCAAAGAAGGTTGGGTTGGGCACAGTCGACACTTGCAGCGCGCTACTTAAATATAACGAGCTGACAACTTTGTCTGTTGTTAGTTCGCGCTCATCCTACGTATACCTCTGCGTTATTTTCGAGCGTCCGTCTTTGTGTTTGAGCAGCGTGCTGCAAGCGTCGAGCTGTGACATTTGTTAGTTCGCGCTCGTCCAGTTTGTGTTCTTTTCGTGCGTCCTTTGCACTTTAGCGGGGCCCTGCAAGAATTGAGTTGCTTGCCGTTCTTCGTGTGACATTCTAACTTGTTGCTATCGCATTCATTGCTTCGCCCTTGCGGTGAAACTGTGACTTTTTTTGTTTTTGTCCCGACCACTGTGCTTATTAGGTGTCAACAAAACTGCAAAAGCGCGCACAAAATGTGCCGCTGTTGCTCTTGTAGTTGTATGATTTAATTCGTCACGTGCGCTGCAGGCATATTATTTTTCTCTGGCAGTACTTAGTTGTCACTTTTAGCGAAAACAAATCCTAAGGGTTTTTATTAAAGGGACCCTGGAACGATTTTGACAATTTTGTATAAACGCGTTGAGCCGATCTTCTCCAGTTCAGCGCGCTAGTCCATTCGTTGATTCTCGGCAGCCGGGGAGGCACTGAAAACGTTTTACAGCAGGTAGTGCTCTTCGTTTTCAAAACAAGTAAACACTAGAGACCGCCGTAATCAGGCATCGTGTCTGATTGGGGTGCACTGTGAAAAAAAAAAGGAACAGGAGAGAGAGAGAGTCAGAGAGAGAGGGGGGTGACCCTCGTTCCTTTCAGGAAGAAATGGAGATGTTTGGCTTTCAATGCAAGGTAAATGTAAATGGTAGCGAAGCTTCCATAGAAGCCCATACGTTCAGAAAATGGCTGCTCACCAGCTGCTCATGGGGCTTAGCGCCATCTGTGTGAGGAGGGAACACTTCCGGCGGAACAAAAAATAAAGCGGATGTGACGCAATATCCGGTAACAAAGTGACGTCATTTTGTTGGCACTAGCGCGAAATTTGATCTCAAAATATTTTTCTTAGGCCCCTTATCGCTAAGGGCTCGCGCTACGGCGACCCGGCAAGCCCTTTGCGAACGCGCTTGAAGCCAACGCTATAGATAAACTAATATCGACCCGTGACTAAACAGCGGTGTTTAAGTGTACCGTCGTGCAATTCGCCTTGGTTTTACCAGGAAACTTTATTCTTTGAGCTTTTATTCTGCGTTCGTGTCATCTTCCACAGCGTGAATAAAGTAGGAAGCAGCGTACCTCTCATGTTTGCAGCGTTGCTTATTTGCTTCGCACGTGCGCAGGGCACTTAAAGAGCGCATTGCATGTGTGCTTCAGTTCTAACGAGAAGAAATGACGCCTGGTCACGCCAAAATAATGATATTTCAGTTTTATTCAATGGTCACAATAACGCAATTTAGCGCACCCTACAGAATGAGCAACAAATGTCATAAGTACAAAAAGTGCGCACACTACGTGCACTATGTTTTGCCTTTTGTTCCAATAAATTAACCTTACGTGTAACGTATCAAGACATGCGAATTGTAGTGATTGTAGCATGACAGTTAACTTAGCGATCTGCTCACCGATAATAGGAAAAAAATGTGGTTGATCCCTCTGATATAGGAATCGGTATAGAACACGAAAGTGAAACAGTTGGCACATAAGAGGAAGTTTTTGAAAGACTCGCGACCGGGATACATTGTCCGGAGACACTGCATTGCACGCGCCGGAGCATCGCGCAAATCACACGTGAACCACAGGCGTTCGCAAACCGTGCAGGCGAAACCGAACGGATTGTCACTAAATCGTTTGGTCCACTCGCGGTCCTCTGCAGCAAAGGGTGCATGATTTGCGGGTCGTGGACCATCCTGTGGGTGTGCTGGGCATCCTGCGTCGTATTGTCGAGCGGCGTCCCGCTGGCGGGTCGCTTCGGCGAAGGTACGATCATTTCGGTCTTGGTTCGGTGCGTGTATGGCAGCCAGTTGGGTCGCGATACGGTCAACTTCTGGAAAGCGAGAGGCAGAGTTCTCAGCTTGAGCCGTGAACGCGCGAAGGCCTCCTGCTCCCCCCTGGCGTGCCCATCGCTGCACCAAACTCACTTGCGCGACGTTAGCTCGCCGACGTCGTTGTCTTTCGACGGCGCTTAATGCCGCAGTTCTCGTAGTCGGTGCCATCACACTCGTATCAGTAGACAGCGGAGAAACACCGTTTGTGCATATGGAAGCTGCATTACGCTGCACACGCTAGCACAATGCGAAAGACCAAGCACGTAACTGACACACTAATACAACGCGAAAGACAAAGCACGTAACTGAATCGTCACCGAGTCAAATCAGCGCGTATAGCGCGTCGCAATTGCAGCCTCCGCAATCAACTTCAGAAACATTTTCAGAGCTAATTGCGGAGGCCACGCTCCTGTGCTGAGTAGGGCGAACACCACCTAGGTGGCGTTGGTAGTGCTTCTTGATGCCAGCCTCCCTTCGAATGCTGGCGTCGAGGCGTCGTAGTGCTGAGACCACCGAAGCGTTCACTGTCGGTGCGCGTTAGTGTCATAATGCAGTACTTCTCTTTTCTGCTCGTAGGCGGCGGCACCGCCCCGAGCAAGAGCGCGGGTACACGGAGGAGTGTTAGATATATAACGCGCGTCTGTGTAGCTCTCTGCAAATGCGTTTGTGGCGCAATGGGTTAAACGCTCGGCGTTCTATCGTCGCGGACCGAGAGGTCGTGGGTTCGATTCTCAAATTTACCATGTTTGTGAAACTTTTCCTTCTGGTTTTTTTCTTTGCATTATGTTCGTGTACATTTTAAGAACGTCATATCCGTGACGGAAATACGTCAGTGAAGTCTTGGTGGACCCCGGCATAAAACACTTTCGTGTTAATATAGTAGGCACCGCGTGTTCACGAAGGAAACCGGGCAGCAGGAATGCTGATCCATGAAAATCCAGCAAGCACACTACTCCGAACCGTTGCCCCGGTGTCTTATCTAGAAGAGAGGGCTCGCCAGGCGTACGCGTGTTGCTATTGCATCCTTGGAACACCACATCGTTAGCGCGAGTACCGAGGAAAGCGTTCGGCGTGAAATGTTAGCCGCCTCCTGCCGTTGTCCGTTGTACACCGTAGCCAACACGTTCACCAACGATGAAACGCACCTCGCAACTTCGCGCACACCAAAATCAAATTCTCACCACAATAAGTCACAGAACGCATGCAAGTGCGAAACACCAGAACACCTGAGGGGGCGTGTCACCGCAGACGAACTTACGAGCGCGCCTTTCCATGCACCGCAAGGGCTGCACTGAATGACAATGACGTGCGCCTCTCTTCAGGGGGCGCTAAGAAAAAGGTTTTTCGTAAGAATTAAACACTGTCGTACATTCTTGGCACATTGCACCTACATAATATTGTTCGGGAAATAAATGTAATTTGTAAAACATAAACATTGCTTTACGTTTGAATAAAACTTGGTTTTTCGCTATTAATGTTTGTTCCCTCCAAACATAGTCGCGCTTCAATCGCAGCACCCATAACTCCCCTTGCTGGTGTCGTTGGCAATAGGTTCTGAACCGTTTTTCGCCCGAAGCTTCGCGACCTATATGAATCGACCTTGTTCAATGCGCTAAAGTTTCTTCGTTCTACCATAGGGGAATATTACTGTGCAGTCGAAAACAAGACAGCTGACGCCGGCCTAGCGCAGCGAGCAACGCAATTAAACCTACAGACTGCATCGTTTCTCAATTGATTAAAAGTATGCGTCTCTGGTAATCACCGGAAACGGCCCCGCTCAGCTGAATATGAAATGGAGCCCCAACTTGCACGTTTCGCTTGGTCAGCGACACGGCGTTTACTTTGGACGAGCCGGAGCACTGCAACAGAATTCTTACCACATGACTGCATCTATGGATCGCTGTCTTTATTTCAGGAAGGATCACAGGGTACAGCGGCGTTATCCGGGAGCTTACGGGCCGTCGGCATTTGCAACACATCTTTTCCTCTAAATCCGTTATAATAGCTTTATGTCGTGCAGAATCGTTCCCCTATTTGCGAATGCCGCAAGAGGGCGCGACGGGTAAAGCTTGTGGGAAGGAGGAAGTCGCCGCTTTGAAGAAACAACGGTCCGCGTTGCTCTGTTCTCGCTCCGTTTTCTTTCGTATTTCTATAGAGTGCGTTTAAAAAAAGCTTCCGCTCCTGCTCCGCGCTTACATCAGCGATCACAAAAATTTTACGTCAGGTAATTACAATGACGTCACAATGGATTAGTTTTTCATATTAGTGCCGCTAATAGTAACTTTATCAGTGTTTCACCCTGCTGCTGGTTCGATACGATACATTTTTTTATAGAAGTTCTTAGATCTGGGCAAGTTGGTGCGACATCTCGGTGCGAGTGAAGTAAATACGAAGACACGAGAACAAAGTCCCGTGTGTGTGTGCTCCTTGTGTCATGTTATTTTGTGCCGTACAACTTGCAAATTTGTTGGTAGTGAGAAGGTTTTAAGGTTAGAGTTAACTATATCCCACTAATGTGCGAACACTTGATACAAGGTTCCTACGTTAGTGATAAGGGAGTAGCATGTCTCACAGCGCGCTCCAAAGCGGCGTACTTGCTTTGACATCCCTGTAGTTAAAGAGGTCCTTGGCTATATTCTGACGCGGCAATTGCAATAGCGAAGACGAACAGGTGTGAAAGTGGGCGTACTCTGACTATCTACTTTTGTTCAAGTGGTGCCGCCTTTCCGACCTTCCAACTATACGCAAAACTATTGCACATACCTTCGCTGGGCAAGGCTTGAAAGCTTGTACGGCTAACATTGAACACAATTTGCGGCTGATCCTCAACCCACTTCTTTTCTATGCAGTGCGAGTATCAGCGAAATCCAGAGGACCCCTTCCTCACGAGTTTAAGGGAGACTATGATAGGCGCAGACAATCCCATCACGGACGTCACCATGGCTCTTCCTGCCGTACGGTGGTTCCTCGCGCCGATCCTTCCGCACACGCACTACGGAAAGATGTTCATCTGCGTTACCGAGAGCGTGCGTGAAGTGATCAAAGCGCGACGGCTTCTGGAGGACGAAAATCGGGAAAAGGAATCTCGCGCAGTGGATATGCTTCAGCTCATGCTGGACGCGCGGCACAAAAGCAACGCTAAGAACGACAACAGTTGCAGCGACCGCCTGTCCATGACAGACCAGCACGTGGTGTCCAACTGTTTTATCGCTTTGGGTGGTGGCTTTGAGACGACGTCGCTTACACTGGCGTTGCTCCTGGACGAGCTCGCTAGGAACCCGGAAGAGCAGCAGAAACTGTACGCAGAGCTTTCATCGGCGTTACCGGGTGACGTAACCCCGGAGGTCCTGTTCGACAAGTTGCAGGATCTCAAGAGGCTCGAGATGGTAATCAATGAAGGTTTGCGCAAGTACCCGCCGCTGGTGTTCTTCACCGCAAGAATGTGTTACCCGGACACCGAGCTCGCTGGAAAGATCATACCGGGAGGGACGCGCGTGATAGTGCCAACGTGGAATATTCACCGGAATCCAGATCTTTGGCCGAACCCGGATAGGTTCAACCCGGAGCGGTTCTCAGAAGGCTGGGAGAAAGAGAAGCATCCCGCCTCCTACGTACCATTTGGAATGGGACCACGCGAGTGCATTGGAAAGAAGTTCGCGCTGTTGGAACTCAAGATGGCAATTTTTAAACTGGTGCGACGATATGAGTTTAGCCTCAGCCCTCAAAGTGCAAGCGCTCTCAAATTTGAAGTTCCCTTGATATCTATCAACCCCGTTAAGAATATTGTGCTTCACGTTAAACGTAGGTGCACTTAGCGCCTCACAGGTATCTCCCATCTTCTATTATGCCGCGTGATCCTGGAAAAAGCCACTTCAAATAAATTTTTCGGGTTTGCAATCGCGCAGGCATTTGTAAGCCGAACGCGCCTGGCAATAATCAAATAGTTTATTTAAATGTCGGTGACTTAGCAACTGGAAATTGCCACAATGCTAAAAAGCAACCCCTGGACCTATTTCTCTGCAGACGCCACTTACCTGCAGTTCTTTCTTTGTTTCCACTTTCACGTAAAAAAAAAAAACAATAATCAGAGGAAAGTATCTAAAAAAGCTGCATTGCCCACAGAGACGGGGTTTGGCACACACGACGACGTAGCGGCATTCAGGTGATAACACTCGCAGTTTATCTTGCAAGCACGTCCACTGAAGGCAGCCTATTAGCGCTATAAGCGTCTTCAGTGCCCCCGTCAACACCGGCAAGTCAATCTTCTATGTTCTGGTAGTGACCAATCATCTCTCTAACGTGGCACATTCACTGCAGGATCTCTGCGGAACTGCAGTGAGCAAAGGCGCAAAGCGGGTGAATTATTGTTTTACAGCCGCCGTAATATACGGGTATACAACGCCACTCAAGAGAGGGCAGATCTCATCCATTCTGCTTGTGGCAATTACAGTGCTGTACGGCTTGTTTGCTTGGTCGTCCATGTTGTCTGTGCGTATATTGTGAGTGAACCGTGTAAATAAAGTATCTTTGTTCCCCCTGCTTGCAATTATTTTACGACAGCTTTCCAATTAAATGAAATGATCATGTTTTATGCCTTGACGTGCAGCTTAAAGAGCTCCTAAACAACCTCTGAAAGTAGTAAAAGTGAGCTCGTTATTCTGTCCTGGCGTTTGCCGTCTTTTCGGCACAATAAGTGATGTTAGCAGTGTGTCCACGTCACGTCATGAGGAAAGAAGCGATCGATCGGTCCATATACGTGAGATATCAGTTGTGAATCCTCTCCTACCCTGCTCTGTTGTGCACTTCCTCAACCGCTTTGCCTTGTCTCGGATGTCTATCGTGCGTGATCAACTAATTTCATTTCCTTTTGTGCGTTTTCGACTGCGCGCGCGGAAATAACAGCGTGTAGCAGAAAAACAGGAAATCCTGATAGGCTAAACGATAAGAGTTGACACTGCTCACGTATTTTATGAAGAACAAAGTGCAAGAGGAGATGGCGGCCGTAGGAAGGGCAGAGGAGGCGAGAAATTAACCACTATTTCGTCTTTGAACTTGGAGTGGTTAGAGGCCCTTCAATGAACTTTTAAGTGCGGATCCCATTAGGGGCCTGGCCTGCCGTCCATCCATGCATCTCATGTGGTGTGGTCGCGCTCTCTGTAAAGCGCTCAATACAGGCCGTAACAAGGCTAGCAAAGCTGAAATCTGGGTTAAAAGGAACGAACAAGGTCTTGAATAATACAATTGAGAAAAATAGCCGGAATGTAATCGCAAGAATTAATTAAAAATTGCTAAAAACGTTTTAGAAACCTGAGACTGACTCAGGGGCCGCGCAAGAGAGGGCGCCACCGCCTTGCCGAGCGAGCGAACGCCCCTTCCCCTACGCTTCGCCGGCACTGTCGATACAGCGCAGTAAATAGTGGGACACATGTCACACCGAGTTCGTGAATGTCCCTAACATTAGTCTGTTCATTCTAAAAGACAGGGCGTGTAAACACCGACACAAGAAAGAACCATGCACCATAAACGCCTACTAACAACTGCAAAGGCGCACAACAGCACAAAAGAAAGAAAGCGCGAATATTCTACTCGTGTCGGGGAAACCCTACATGCTTACCTTAAACATTGGCGTCATCGACGCTTTGTTAAAACGGAGCAGTGGGGGCTCTACGAACGGGAATCCCTGAGTGCCCGTGCTACGCACTTCCTCAAATTTCACAGTAGTGGAGTTGCCATACGTTTTTCTTTTTCATTTTTTAAAATGTGTCGTCTCGGACTTGCATTGAAACGCGTTTCATCGTCTGAATGCGGAGTAAAACCAGTCCGTGCACGTAAGCAGTTTTTTTTTTTTTTTTTTTTTTTTGTGGGACTGGCACCTCCATCTACACTACTTTTCAACTCTTCGGAATTGTATGTCTATACACCGTTTCATACATTAGGTGCAACGTTGTGGAAGTTATGCAGGAAGAATTTGTTTCTGGGCTAGTTGGTACATAACTGTGATTGAAGATTTAGACGCCCAAGTACGACCAGGAGAAAGGCGAAGCACAAGAAAACGCTCTTTTCTTGTGCTTCGTCTTTCTCCTGGGGGTGCGTAGGCGTCCGAAATTTTCCTCAAAGCTATGGCATAATTTCGGTCATCAAAATGTGTCAATCCTCGCATCTTGCGCTTGCATTCCGACGTCGTAAACGCGGCCTCCGTGATTGGCTCCGAGTAAGCGCTACCGAAAAATAATAGCGGAGTTCATGATATGAAGACAAAGAGACGCTTGGAGTTCCTGAACATTCTGTATACAATCATATATATAACGGGGTTCGTTTATTTCTAGGGGACAAAGCGTCGTCATTGATTACTCAATCTCGAAACGAACAAATACGACACACCTTACGGGTGGTAAAGTCGTTCAATTTTTTCTCGAACGCATATACTCCAATAAGTATCGCTAGCTTCCATAGCGTTGTACCTGATGTATGGAACCGAGTATAAGGATGCTGCAGCGCACTTCCACATTCATATGTACGACCGGTGGCGTACCAACTCGTTCGCGAGTGGGGGGAGGGGGGGCTGGCGTCGCTCGCTCACTTTGTCCGCAGTATATATATATATATATATATATATATATATATATATATATATATATATATATATATATATATATATATATATATATATATATGATTTGAGGTGATTTTTTATATTCATAGAGCTGATCAGATCACTTGCTTTTGAAAAGTGTTTGTTTTAAATCAAGGAAGAATCTGCACAAACAGATTGTGCAAGCTGGGACGCTCTATACCGCGACAACACAGCAGTGTTTAATAACATTTTGCAAATATTACCATGAAGTTTAAAATGTACATCCAAATTTAACCTGATCATCTGTGCATTGCATCAGCAAACTTCCCTGTCTTAGTTTAGCGCTGTAGATACGATGAGTATGAAGAACCTGCTATGACTCTTGTACCTTAAATTCTCACTTATTAAACAAAATATGTGAATGACAAAGCAAGGTACCTCGCAGAAGTCTTCAGGATAAGCTAAGTGCCAATTTTTTTTTACTCTTAGAGCCCTCTAATATATAGTCTTTCTTAAGAAGAAGACCAAGTTCAGTGGATTAATATTTAAGCAAACCACATTGAGTTGGTAGTGTATAGTTATAAGATTATAAATGACTACGAATTTATATACTAGGTGTCGTTCCTTGCTCTCCAACTTTTCCCAGCTTGGGTGGGGTGGGGGGGACGGAAAAGTGGTGAAGTGGCCCTTTACTCCTCCCCTCCGGTTCCTCCAAGTGAATAACCTGCGTAAACTGTGTGAGCTCAAATTTTCCTTGAAAAAATGTGGGCCATTATAACGTTAAACTACCCCGCATTGTGTCCTTCCGGATAGGTCGTCAGATGTTGATGATTGATCGAAATTTTTCTGGGTCATCGTCACAGCACCAGCTCGTAAAACAACGCCACAGATGACGCCTGATCGACCACGTGATTACCAGGTACGCATGACTGGGAAAAGATCTAATAATAATGAACTATTTTCAATATGGTGTATTGTTCGTCATTAGTTCTTCGCTATTCGTCAAAAATTTTCCATGCGCCATAAAATCGCTCCCTTGTTACGCGACGTGACAGGTCTGCGAAAATTCGCGGCGTTATAATGACGTGTGCACAATAAGCAGCGCATTACTGTGCTGAACAATAACTCATTTCTTTTAGAATAGCCAGAGTGTGTCTCTTTCTGAACGTAATATAAGAAGGCTGCCCGCCAATCACATTGGTGCGGCTGCTTATAGCAGCGGGCGAGATGGATTCATATATGTATAATAAGTACTTTCAGTTGTAGTATAACGATGTTGAGCTGTTTTTGCGCGTGTACAACTCTCTGTGAACTCATCGTTGCTGACAAAGAGGTAGAGAGGGAAATAAACATTATCAGAAACAGACACGATCCTTTGCAGGTAGGCAGTCTTCTTTCCCCAGAAAACCGTGGACGCTGATCATCTCCCTGGTGAGGTACATCAAGTAACGGGGCAAACTTGAAAGTTTGGCTTCTCAATGCGCTCGAGTCCACTGCATTGTTACAAGCCGACACGATCGCCGCAGGCTACCATATGGTAAGCCAAGTGAAGCAGGCTAATGGGAGACTAAAGTGGGAATGTATTTTAGCTGTCCTGGCTAGGCACAACTAAAATACTGGACACTTCGGCACACTCATCAACTCACAGCAGCTTGAATATCGAGCAGTGGCGATGCTATTCGTTTTCAAAGAAAGAAACTGAACTTCCTGAAAAAAAAAAAACGCCAGGCCTGCGCGGAAAGCGCAGCACAGTCACAGCGAAAGCTGGAATAGCGGAATTTCCAGAGCCCGTTATAAACTCTCTTATGGCTACCAATACAAGTACGCTAGCAAGGTGCCCACTACGCCGTAAATCACAATATTTGTGAAATTGAGAAGCACCTACAACGCCATTATTCGTCATTCTGCCCAGAAGCGAGGTACCAGCTAAAGGCATTATGTGCACTTTGTTTATGTGACGACTGATGACGATGAAGAATTGTGGCTCAGCCCTTTGTAATGGGTGGGAGGCTTTAAACGACTCACCAGTTACGTAATTCGCATTGTGTGACTCCCGGTCGCTATTTCACTCTCCCACGATGCAATATAACGTTGACATGAGAAAGAGAGACAGAGAGAGGGGGGAAGAATTTTATTGAGACCCTTAGGAAATGGATCATGGGCTTATGGGCTTCCTTGGCAACCAATGCAAGTGTACTTGCGAGGAACCCACTACGCTATAAATCATCACAATTTCTCTGAAGTGGGGAAGCAGCCACTATGCCTTTTTTCGTCATTCAACGGAGAGCCGTGGTACCCGCTAAAACATGTAAGGCATTATGCGCACTTTGTTTTTCGTCATTCAACGGAGAGCCGTCGTACCCGCTAAAAACATGTAAGGCAGTATGCGCACTTTGTTGGTGTTGTGCCTGATGACGATGAAGAACTTTTGCAGAGCCCTTTGTAATGGGTTGGAAGCATCCAACAGCCCACTCGTAGCGCAATTCGCATTGTGTGACGCCTGGTTACAGAATTCGCGTTGTGCGACGCTTGGTGCTTATTTTACTCTTCTACCACGCTATATTGCATATGCTAATGTGGTTTCTTCCCGACATGAAACCTGTATAGGACCTTTCTGCAAAGCACTTTCAAGCACCGGCATGGCTCAGAGGTTGAATACTGGGCTCCCACGCTGAGGCCCCAGGTTCGAACCTCGTTCCATCCTGGAATTTTTTTTCTTATTTCGTTTGTTTTCTTATTTCGAGCGATACTGGTTACGGACACCGGCGGCGGCGGCGGACAACTACGGCGCCAAAAACGGCCGGTGAAATGATCTCATAACAGCTTTCGCTGTAAAAAATGCGCGTGGTTCAGACGCTAAGTTACATTTCAATTACATATTCATACATATTCAATCACATATTCATGAATATGTAATTACATAATTACATAATCATGTTCAAACTGGCATCACGTAAGAAAGCAGCTCGGTACTGACAATGCAAAAACGCAGCAAGTGTAATATTCACAGCCTACATTACATTTTATTACAGAATTCGCGTTGTGTGATGCGTGGTTGTTATTTCACTCTTATACCACACTAAATTACATACGTTAATGTGGTTCCTTCCGGACATGAAGCCTGTATAGCGTCTTTTTGCAGGGCAGTTTCAAGCATCGGCATGGCGCCCCTTCTTGCGCCCCCCCGGTAGATACGGCTATGTGTACGACGCGCTTCGTTTGCGATGGTTGGAACAAGGAAAGGTATATCTGCACACTCTAGCAGGAACACTAGGAATCGCATGCATAACGCTTGTTTCTGCATGTACTGAGGAGGAAATTATTGGTACCTCTTGGCAACAAAGCAGGGTACGCAGACACGCGTGCAATCTCGCGAAAGCTATTCGCTTGGCAGCATGCTTGTTCCTTTCGGCGCACACGTTTTCAGAATGCAGTGGTCATAATTTGTACCCCAGGGTTCTTATTTCACAAAAAAAAAATATCGACATAAGGCAAATTCTCAAGAATGCGTTAGTTGACTACCGAGAGCTAGCTGCGCTGCATGGTGATGCTGTAGAGTTGACGGAGAATCAATTAGATTCGTGTAAAGTAAATGGTGGCCACAATATCCTGAGCGTTGTGAGAACCGCGCACAAGCGGCCGGCTATCTCGACACAGCGCCTCGTGCTGCGCAATGGCGGTGCGTGTGGCCCGCTTGGCCATTACAAAGGGGCAGCCTGCGGACTGCCAGGGCGGAATGATGTTCAAGAGCGAGAGCGTCCATTTTTTTCGGCTGCAAGTCCTTGAGGTTCCCTGCTCTGGTGCTATACAATCGTGCTCCCACGACTCATGACCGTTCGATGTTTTCGCTCTTACATCCCTTCGGCATGAGTTGTTAGTCTGTGTTAAATAAGTACTTCTTGCTCGTAGAGACCGTCGTTTTTGCTAATTTGACGACGGACGGGGCGCAGCGAGGCCATACCCACAGCCCTCCCCCCCCCCCCCCCCCCACGCGCACACACCCACAGCCAGTATAGTTACACTGAATTAGTGCACATAGTAATTTAAGTAGGCCTATACGCTTTTATCAACGTACTCCTTGTAAAATAGAAGGATAGACTGTTGGGCGAGCTGGTATTCCATTTTCTTCTCCCTCTGTCTACGTTTTTTGTGCAGTTTCCCCGAAAATGGAATACGAACTCGCCCCACAGTCTATTCTTCAAAAAAAGTACTCCTTATGTTTTGAAGAACTGAACTCGCTGATTATGCTTATTATATAGGGACGCGACCAATTCAAGAATCACGCTTAGAAGAAGATGCCGTGTGCGAAAAGCACTAACTGCTTAGTCTATTCAAGGTTTCTCAAGAAATGCGTCCGAATATCCTCAAAAACACTGCAAGTGCGATATATGCTGCCTTCATAATTTTTCTGTGGCGCAGACATGTTAATATGACTGCACTTATTAATCGTAGCAGTAACTAAGAACAATAGAATATTTAACTTTTTCATTAGTGGATAGAGACAGGCGATCGGGTCAAATGGGAGAATCGGAGCCCTATACAGCCCATGGCGCTTTGAGATTCAGCCCATGGCGCTTTGAGAAAACGCGGCCGCCGCTAACTTTAGCAGAACGATGAAATCCGAACAGTTTTACCGGCGACACAAAACGCTGAAGCGCGCAAGTGGTACTCTCTCCAACACGTCGACAATATCACGACCTACTGTACTCCTGACCTGCCCAGATAGCGGGGGTCCTATGGAAGCGCGCGTCCCCGCTCTCGTTCAACTGATCGCCGTAGGTGGTGCTACCTATAACCTGTTCGTCTGCTACTCTGCGACCGTTTGGACGGTGCTGGAGTAAGAACGCCTGTATTCTGTGACGAACTGCCAGCATTATGTGACTGTTTCTGCAAACTTAGACAGAGGGTCAAGTAAGCTATACAGTGTGGTTAAGTATTTACTGCACACTGGTTGACTAACTTGAGAAGCCGTAGACTTGCATAGTGTAGAACGGCTGTGTCGTTTGAATGTTAACAAAAAAATTCTAAATCACTTTCCGTATTTTATTTCCGAATTATTTTGCACTTATGCATAATAATTACACGATATGAGCGCTCTGCGCTGGCCAAACATCACCACGAGCGTTAAAGCTGACGTCAGCGAACAGGTGTTGACTAGCGCCACAACGCTCGTAGGTTACATCCCTAGCGGCAGGAGGTGTGAACTAGAACATGGGCGCGGGAGAGGGGACGTCTGGGCAGGTCAGGAGTACAGTAGGTCGTGGACAATATAGTCGTTATATTCAGCCATACATCGACTTCGCTTCCTGGCTGTGCGAGCTGCGCGTGCCATGAGAGCCCGTATGGCGCTTGTAGGTCAATGAATGTAGAACTAGCGCACCGCTATGGTTCTGGTGAACAGTTACGGGATTCTGGTTGTCTGCTATTTGCGCTTTGGTTTCGCTTTCGCCGGTGAACGTCGTCGAATTTCGTTGTTCTGCAATAAATATCAGAGGCCGCTTTTTCGAAATCTCAGCTTGGCCCTTGGCTCTTCGCAGGAAGGACTTCAATTCTCCTGTTTGACACGACCGCCTGTCTTCACTAGTTGAAAGCTAATTAATATAGTTTCTTTGATTGCTGTTGTTATGTGTGTCTCCAGTAATCTTGTCATTTCGGCCGCCACAGAAAAAGTATTTATGTAGACAGCGAGCTAAATTATGAAGGCAGCTAGCTAATACCCCTGTCACACGGGCACCCGCTAACTCCGTGTAACTCCCTCGTCGTTACGTTAACGGAGATGCGGTCCGTGTCACACGGTCTCCCTTACGCCAAGGAAGTTAAACGGGACGTTTCGCAAAGGGAGTTCGGCGATCTCCATTAGCGGCCGAATGGAGTACTCTCGCCCCCAGTAATCTGTAGTTACGGGAAAAACCGCAAACACAAAACAGCCGCAGTCAACACAATGATGAATTTTATTAATTTTGAAAGATATTTCACTGCCTAATCCATTCATAACGTGCGTTTAAAGAAAAGAAATACGCATATAAGTGCACATACTCTCTGCACCATGCCTCGAGAAAAATCGTCGTGCCGCCATTTTGAATAAGTGTCTCCGAGTCCGTGTGCATCGTCTTGTTTACGTCTGTGCATCTCGTTCCCTTCTTATTGCGCTGCCCTTCATTCTACTTCAACGCTACCAATAGTCATAACAGTGAGTGACGCGGGTTTTCTTCCTTCGTCGACGCCGGCACTCGCGCTGGCAGTACATGCGGACTGTTGTGGGAGCCATACGCAGCAAAGGCTTCGTGGACTGGACGTTAGACCTGTGCTCAACCGAAATTGGAAAGGACAACGTGATCTGGGTGGTAGCGCAACTTCAAAGAGCTCGGCGACAACTTGCAGCGTGTTTGACAATCGGTACGCATAGAAAAGACGCGTACCAAAACAAGCTTACAGTGTTGCCAGCACTCCTGTCAAAATTACTGCCAACATACTTGCAAGTACACGTTTATGTGATAAAGACAAAAAAAATTTGTATCGGTGTGATTAAGTTACACTTTTATAATCACACATACCATTGAGAATGTTTTCAGCGTGATTAGACGCGAAACCTTGCATGCAGACGTAGGTGCAGCAGCGCCTAATGGACCCCTTGCGGCTTCTGTCCGAAGCTCGTAAAACTGCCGTGTGACATGGGCACAACTCCATCTCCGTCGAACTCCCTCATGGAGTTTTACATTGATGGAGTTTAACGAAGTTCGGTGGTGGCCGTGTGACAGGGGTATAACACCGCATTTTTTTGGAAGATTTTCGAGCAGATTTCTTGAAACACATTGTATACTTTCTCCTTTATCAAAAAGTTGGCGAAGAGAAACATGGGTAGACAATTGAAGCAGACTAGCGTCCAGTTGACTGCCCTACACTGGTAATTAAGAAAGGAAATAAAGAAAGAGCAAGAGAGCGGGCACAATGCTCACACAAGACATGCAGCTAGAAGACATATACAAAAGGCACTCCAGGCAGGTGCACTTCGTGAACACAATTTAGTGGACGAAAAGTTTCTAGAGTCAGCAAGGGACTTTTACCTATGTATACAGGTAAACAAGGTGCGATTAGCAATTTCCTCGCATCTCCACAGTCGCACGTCGTATATAGGCCATTCCCACAAGGAAAGCACGGGTGTTTTGTTGGATAAGGAGTGAGTTTTTACTTACAGCTGTAATGTACAGTATACAGGGAGAGCAGCCAGCAATGTCCGACCGTCAAATAGCTCTAGAAAGTATTTCTTTCTCAACAAGCCAAAAGACTAAATTCTCATTTGGCTGCCTCTGTAGGCGGAGTGGGCAGTTTTCTCAGAGGTCTTTACTGAAAATACGACTATGACCTCGAAGCCATTAAGAATTGTTAACGTGCTATTTGTTCGCAGCGCGGTGGTAAATTTAGGCAGTCTTAAAGGGCAGTAGAAAAAAAAGCCAGTAATTTTAGGGTCCCTATTACACGGGCGAGCCAATACAAAAATATTGCGGTTATCAATAGTTCCGTTTAACATGCCTTTCCGTAATGGAAGCTACTCAGAGATAAATAACGCCGCGTCCTCCGAGCCATGAAATACAGATATGTTGGGCATAATTATGCAACACACTCCCAGAGGAAGACCTGCTTAAAACACGAATGGGACACCAATAAACTAAGGCACAAGTTTGCGTATCAACACCTTCAAGTTGATGACTTGAACAATAAATGCTATCTACACACCCACATCATGTTTTTATAGAGAAAACCAGTTCATTTGAATTAGGGTAAATTAAGGGCCAACTATAACTCTTTTTATAGTGTCAAAGTACTCTTGAAATGGTCAATTTTTATCAGTTCGTCTAGGTTAGTTCATTATTGCTGAAGAAAATAGAGGCTGAAGCTCTCCATTTTGCGTTCATGACGACTTCACTGACTTGGTCCATGAAGACTTCACTGACGTATCTCCGTCACTGATATACATCAGTAAAGTGCAGATGACAAAGAAAATGTTTTGGTAATTTGGATGACCTGAGAGTAGAACCCTTGACCTTTCGGTCCGCGACGATGGGAGTCAAGCGCTTTAACCATTGCGCCATCGACGCTCATTCATAAAGCTCTTTAAATCCACCCCTTATATCTTTCACATCTTCTTCCTTTCACAGTGACCTTGTTGGCGTGGGGTGGCGTCGCCGTCTCGGAGAGGGTAGAGTTACTGTATATGCTACCTTTAGGTAGCAGGTAGCAGAGTTGCGCATCTGTCTTCCAAACGCCGCTAGCAACCTTGCATTGGGAGAAGCTGATGCTCGGGCCAGTTTTTGTATTTTTCGACGCCGCCGCTGCATCGAACTAAATTAACACTAGTCATCGATAGTCAATGCTTATCTCCGGTCTTCGACACGCCAGACATATTAATCGGCGACACGGTTGGCATGTCGCCTGCAAAAACGGAGTGCGACTTCACCGCGTAGCTTTGGTTGCTAGCCAGACCTATGCGCAACTCTGCTACCTATAGGTAGCACATACAGTAACTCTAGGAGAGGGGAAGTGAAGTACTGCATCACGACACTAACGAGCACCGGCAGAACGCGCTTCAGTAGTCTCAGCACTAGAGCGTATCGATGCCAGCGTTCCTCCGTTCAACGCTGGCTACTAGGGGCCCTACTCCGCGCCGCGGAGGCTGGCTCCTCGATTTCCACTCCATTTCCTTCCAATACAGTCTCAGTAACTGCTTTTTTGCAGTGAGATATGCTAGACGGCGGTGGAACGCCTTCGCGCATTCAGAGCTCAAGCGAGGAGCTCAGCTTCTTGCGTGCATAGAGCGCTGTATGGTAATGTATGCATAAGCAGAAGTCTACGTTACCCAATTACCAAAACGCGCACACCATGCCGTTTCTCTCCTCAAACGACGACTCTTTCCATGAGCGTATATCGGGTATTCCTGCTTATTATGTGCTTGATGTTGCCATCGTTGCGCGGAATTCACCGTACGCTGTGTCCGGCTTCATGTTAACTACTTCAGATACCACAAATATCAATCTTGATGATTGGCGTTAGTCGTCGTGATGGAGATGTTCCACCGGGTCCCAACGCAGGTGCGCCCACATCAAACGGGGCTGTAGCCGCCAAACACCAGCAAACATTGTGCAAGCTCTCATATATTAATGTACAATGAACATCGAACTACCTTTGCCGGTCTTGTACTCTTTTGTCAGCTTGTTGACTTTCTTCTATAGACCAATCTATCTTGAGTCAATGCCTTCGCTGTCTTCTTCACCCAAACTTTCTTGTCATAACAATTACTACGCTGTGATGAAAATGTTGTGCAAATTCTTTCATGGTATCGCCAGCGCAGTGAGGCCGGGAATGCGCCCCGTACCTGAAGAGTGCGCAGTGGTGACGTCTGCAAATTTGGCGACCACGACGCCGACGCAGCTCGCTTCAGCGAGTCTCCAGAACAGCAGGAACTCAAGTACTCATCTGACTCGGACACGCTACATTTCTGCAGATAAACGGCGCGAAGACTCAAGGGCGAACCGTGGTCACAACAGGTGAGTAGGCCTCAATGTTTCGTGCTCCTGAGGTCGCTAGCCAAGTGTCTATACTAGAGATCCCAATGTCAGTTGCCAATGTCAGTCGCCTTATAGGACAAACTCTTCCCAACTTGTTGCATCGGATCATTCTGTATTTAAGTCATAGTTAGAGCCAATGCAGTTAGGGTGGTTCATTTCGGATAAGCGACACTTACACAATTTACTAACAGAGCGAGACCAGATGCTAATACAGTGATCGGCACTTGAGGTGCGCAGGATTTCACTTGGGATTGTGGCGGCTACCCATGCTGCTGGAGTCACCAGCGAAGGGGTTGTGAAGATACAAGTGGAGCACACTGGTGAATAGATTAGCAACCACATCCGTAGCGAATCTGCTAACATTCTGGGATTTCGAATAATGGGCAAGACCCAAATGCGTGTGCCAACCATCGACATGCGATGTCCTCTTAGGCGACTATCTTTTGATAACGTAATAATTTCGAGATATGAGCACCGGTCCACGGCTCTAGCATGCTTTCATTGTCATTGATTGGGCCACGTGGTGAAGTTCTTTCTATAGCAAGCTGTAAGTCGTCACTGTAGCCTCAGGCATAAGGACGGTTGCCAGTGTGAAGAGATTCTGTGGGGCCAGTCAGCGGGCCGCATTTCTCTCGACCCCAACTGCCCCACAAGATCAAGTAAAGCCACAAGGTGGCCGCTTCCCAAGAAACCCCTTCCCTCAAAATCAAATCAAGGTGAGCAGTCAGCACCATTGGTTAAGAACACAGACACTCTCCTCAAGTAAGGTTGCATAGAATGGCACCGGACGCAGCAACAAGCATGAGTAAGGCTGAGCGCCATTCTAAACGTTTCGAGCAAGCCCAGGCAGCCTCTACAGGGGCCTGGAGCAAGTTCCAGCCGCAAATAGAAAATTTCGTGTGACAGAAGTTAGATTCAATGCAACAACAGATCACATCATGGATAAAGACCTCCCAGAAATTTACGGATAAAGAGCGATCAACTCACCGCCACCAGGAAAGCCTCAAAAATCACATGGGCAATCACTGTCCAAGAAATCTTCCCTAACCACAGCAGAAAACACCTTGCAGCCTATCACAGCGACGCAACCGCGTATCGAAAAGAATGAGCTCCAGAAGACTTCTCCCACCCTCGAACAAGAACCACTCGTTACGAGAGATCGGGCACTGGACGCCATCATGAAGCTATCAAGAAACGGTACTCCCGCATGAAAGGAGTTAAGCGAGCCATGGCGCACCGGAATAAGGAGCCTAATCATGCGAAACAAAGAAGTAAACGAACGGGAAATCGAACAAATTCAAGCGACCGCATACGAATACAATGGGAACTGCCGCCGAGCCCGCAACCAAAGCAGACATAGAATGTAACTGCAGAAATATATGACACAATATCCAGGCATTAAAGTATAAAGTAGAATATTATTGACCTCTCATCATTCTCTAACAAGAAACGATCGAGGAGCATGGTTTCGCTGTGTAGTTAAGGGCGCTCGCCTACCCAACCATCAGTCATGCCTGCAGGAAGCACACAGACATTGCCCCTCTGTCGAGAGGGCAGGTGGCAGTATTATTCCACAGGTCATGTGCTGCATTACTCATGGCGACCGCACAAGCAAGAAACCGGCCCAGGGAGCTCGTGGCAGTCAAGCTCGCTCTGTCGGGCAAAGGCAGGCAGCTCTCATTGGTGGTAATAATAATACCTGTGGTTAAGATCCCAAAACCACAATATCATTATTAGGAACGCCGTATTGAAGGGCTCCGGAAATTTCGACCACCTGGGGTTCTTAACGTGCACCTAAATCAAAGTACACGGGCCTCAAACATTTCCGCCTGCATAGAACATGCAGCAGCCGCGGCCGGGATTAGATCCCGCGACCTTCGGGTCACCAGTCGAGCGTCCTAACCACGGCGGGACGCTCATTGGTGGTAGCTTCGGTCTACTAAACCGCCGTCTTTGAGGCTGCAGTTCTCCGGACGGATATTTATGAATACGGCAAATGCTGCAGGGAGCCAAGGGTACTGATATCCCCGTAGGCGGAGACTTGAACGTTAAATATGACCACTGGGATTATGCGACTGCCTATTCGAGAGAACGTTTCCGGGCTGATCAATGATCCAGTACCACTTCATATTTGCAACAGTCCCTACCAGGGCTGGGCTCTATGCGAAGCAGATTGATACCTAGACGAGCATAGCCATCGCCACTCCTAAACGACCCAAGCGCTGGGACAAAAACTCTATAGCACATGGGGCAGAGATACTTACACCATTATATGCACTATAAATGAGAAAATTTGTTAGCAGCGCGCACGTATTGGATCTTTAAACTGATCTCCAGTTACCTCATTCTGGATTTTGAAAAATCTGCGCCGAATTTTCTTTTGCAGTTGTCTGAGTGATGCATAAGCGTTCAATTTCATCCTGGGTAGCTGCCTTCCCCAGTGCGCTGTTTGCAGGAGGCATCAGCATGGCGCTTTCATATTCTTACTTGTGTTCGTCAGCGCCCTGGAATAATATAGTTTCGAGGCAATATTTACTAAACTGAACTCTGGCGCTGCGATCGTTCAGCCACCATGGGAATGATGGGTGGTACACGTATTAGACTAATCTTCGTGCTTGCGGCTGCGAACGCACTTGTGGTTTCGTTTATTGTTGTGTCTTCTCATTTTATTCGCATAGGAGAAATGATCGTTGTGAACTTCGTGACCCTATTTGAATTGGTGAGCCTACAAGGTCAAGGTGGTGAAGTGGAACTGCTGAACGTTTGCTGAACTTTGTCTTGCGACAAATTGGCTCCAAGTGAAACGGTGCCAAACGGAGGTGAAAGAACGATGCTTAAACAAATCCGTGTACTACTCATCATTCCCATTCTGGCTGAAGCGCCATGCGTTGCAGCTTCCATAGACACTAGCGCCAAAGTTCTCTCTAGTAAATATTTTATTCTATATGTCTGGAATGGCCCCCATGGTCAACGCATCCCGCGACAACAGCGACATGTGTCTGACATCAAATTTTCACAGAGTAGCAATTTTCTTAATGTGCACGATCCTTCATATCTGCATCCTATTTCGTTCTCCCGTGAGATTTTTTTCCCGAAGCCTTCAATTGAACGAAGCTTTCTATAGAAAGTTTTTCCCATTTACATTTGTCTTGCACCATCGGGGCGAATCATTCATGTTGGCCGGACATATTTATGTGCAGCAAGCATTATTGTGCATCCCAGTTGTTAAGACACTCTCATTCGGATAGTAGCGACAGGTATATTTTGTTATGTTCATTTGTATTTTGTTCTGTTCAGGAAGTTTTCGTTCTGCTAATTTCTTTTCTTATGGCGGTGATCCTCTTACGTCACAGAGAGATGGACAGCTTCTAATTTAGTCGGCACAACAACACTTATCCGTTTAAAATGTAGACTATTTAAGAGAACTACATGCTCTCTGTAAGATCTGTACGTGAAACCACGGCCTGTTTTTTATGTAGCGGCCATGGCAAAACGAAATGTGAAAGTTCGGGGTGTTCTACAGGCATACATATCGAACTCTACTTTGGTATGGCGGTATACTTTGTCACGGCCGCTACATTGTCCAACTACAAGTACGTTCGCTACGAACCAACGTTTCAACTGCGCATGAACCCGACGAGCTCCTCGAGCTGCCAGCATAAGTAATCTTTATAGCCACCGTTATTTCTCCGCGTATGCCGCGGATTTTCGTCTCCATAGTTATTAAAGATTGTATTTTCTCATAATATCAGACAATTGCTTTTAAGACAGGTTGCACGTGATTTATATCCTTTAGGCAAATATAGCCAAATAATTAGTCGCAAATACAGATATATACTTTGTTAAGATGTCATAACAGAGATCGTTGAGGCAAATGAAAGGTGGGACCAAGTTAGGTCAGAAACACAATTCTTATGCTTTTCCCGATCCGCCCTCGAGTTACTGGGCACGATAAGTTTAAAAAGCTCGAACACGTTGTAGCTCGCGGAGAGCGATCTTGTAAACCTAACGGTTAAAAAGCGACTTCCGGTGCGTGATTACGGAGCGCGCTCTACGCGCTGCAACCCGGAGACGGTGCACGAGAGCTCTCGCCTGCTATTGGCCTCGAGATCTTGGAGTGGCGCCCTCTCGCGTGTGACGTCAGAGCGGGGACTCCGCTCTCAACCGCGCTGCAGCAGCCGCTGCTCCTGTATGCGGATCGTCTGCGTCAGGCGGGAACTTTGTCGAACGAACAGCCTCGCGACGGTCAACTAACGCCTGCAACGAATGTTTTCGAGTGTAATCTTGAACTTGTTTTAGTTGCGGCCCAATCTACAGGGCCAAGAAATCCCCCGGATAGCCGACGAGTACGCCGTTGCCACCGACCGCATTGCTGGTAAGAAAGTGAAACTATGTGTGAGTGTTCTCGCTCATTATCTTGTTTCCGCCGTGCGACTAATTAGTTTGGGTGTTTCTTTCGATATTTCAGTAAGCGTGCCGGTCTCCAGCATCTACAAGTGTGCAGATAAAGCTTGTGAAAGGTCGCGGTGCCTCATCGAGTGCGAGGCGGTGTACGACGCAGGTCACGTTGTTGAATGCGCGGCCGAGGCCGTCAACGAAGATCGCATCACCCTCGCAGCTCTCGTCCTGCAAACAAGTGCGCAAGTGCCACCTTGTTGCACACCCCCCTGCCGATGCCCATGATCGCAGTTTGTCCCGTAATGTTGGTTCAGTGAGAACGATATTACGTCGTAGTTCATATTAACACCGCACAGGGCCGTCGCATGGGCATAGAATACAACAAATAGTTAATCGCTGTTATACCACGCACAAGGCCACAGAGATTAACGTGGCAAAGGCAAGCTGGGTCGAGTTTCATGCCATGCAGCCAAACGAAAAGCTTAAAGAGTTCCGCTTATAAAAAAGTGTCTGTACCGCCTCAGGTGAAAACTGTTAGAGAATGTGCACTAAACACCGGCAACAGGTTTCGCTTATGAATTTATTATAGGCAGTCCTGTTAGGTTTTGGCCGCTCATAAGTCGCAGGACGGCGCGGCACTGTACGTCGTACAAAGTTCCTTTCTCGGCTTTCTCTCTGCCTGGTCTCTGGCGGTGCAATTATCATTGGAAAGCAAACGGCTTCCTTTGAGCAGCTTGTCTACCCCCACGGCCGGCAGCGGTTGCGACGACCGTTCTCAGAGGTCGGCTTCGGGAAAAGCAGCCCGAACGTGTGGGAAAATGAGGAGGGCAAAGATCTCCTGCTCTATGCCGTCGCTCGAAGCGACAGTATGCTGACCCCAACAATGACCGGCATGCGCTTTCGGCGCGTCGACGGCAAAGCAGTGTTGAGTCGCATCAATGCACGGTTCGAATGCGTGGGAGGCAGGGACGCGCATACGCCTTTTCTTTCCTGGAACCGTTTAACGACTGGCACCACGGGTTCAACTCGATGTGTATGGGAAAATGGCGCGAATGCACCAGGGCTAAGGTACAGATGTATTTCGACCGTGAGAATCCCTGAGAGCGTGGGATAAGGAGAGGGAGAGCCATGATGGGAAAGAGTGCCAAAACACCTGTCTGCGCTGTAAGGCACTGTTGTCGAGATTAAGGACAGCCCAGTAGGGAGTGGCTTAATCTGAGGGTAAACAGATTGGGTAACAGAAGGTTGAGGCGGACCAGCAGTGGCCACCTCCCCTTTTCTTTGTTACCGCAAGGTACTTAAGACTGGACGGAATTCGTTTCCCTTCAGTCTAGGCTGTAATCACTCAACTGATCGATCAGTAAGACTCCGTGCGATGCAACTTTTGTCTGGGCCGTAACCACTTGGTGGTCGAACAGTGAGACTCGGTTCTTCGTATGTAGTAACAGTGTTCTAGGCTCTAACTTAAGAAAAGTTAAGTAGAAGAGTAAGACGCTGTTGATGTTATGTTATCATCAGTGTGCTTCGGCAAGATGTACATATGACTGTAAATATTTCGCTACAATATACCTTCAAGTTTTTATTACCTCCAACCTGCCTCCTGCTTCATCGACGTCGATCATCTTCTTGACGGGACATCAATCCACATCAAGGAGAAAACGAACAAAGGAAAAACATTACTAGTCCGCTAGGCGCGCGCTTGCCTTCATAAGTTAAATACGTAAGTACACCATCCAAATGCAGCCGTAGTCTCGGATATCCTGCGCCGCTCAGCTGAGCTCACGGGGCGCGCTTTCCTGCAAGGCGATTCGGAGGCCGCGTCGTCGGCTCCTTGTCTAGGGGCCTTCGGGGCAGATCGTGGGACGGCACCGCACCTGGTGTAAGTCGCCTATGCTTATAGCCTGCGTTAAATAAACGGCTTAAGTATTGGCGAGGCGCTTAAACGTGGTCACAAGCTTACCTAAGAGTGGCGCGTACGGTGGGTAGAAATCACTGTCCGCGAAGTGCTTGCTGCACACTGTCGATGAAGGCGTGGGGCGCTTTCCCATTCTGAGCTTGACTATCCACTTCTTCAGACTCGGCTCCTTAGGATACTTGTGGAAGCTAACGCCTTTTTCACGAGCGGACGAAGTACACTGAGGCACAGAGCAGTACTTTACCATTGAGTAGCACTCGCCGCGGATACAAGCGGCCGCAGTTCTAAGAAACAAAGAGCTGTAGTTCTAAATGAACGTTAGAAGCAGACCCACGGTTGTTCCAACAGCGTCAGTAGCCACCATACGCAAGATAACCAGTTAAACTGCTTTTTTGTTGAGATTTACATCAACGGTGGTTTCAACACGGCGCTGGGCCTACATAGCAGAAGAAAGCGCGCGAATCCCCGCTCTGACGTCATACAGGCGCCGTTCGCAGCGCCGCCGTTGGTCGCACACCTGGCCAATGGCTTTCGGAAACTTGCGTGTTTCCTACTCTCTCCACTAATGCAAGTCCGTTCTCCTTCCCCACTAGTTTTTACCACACGTAGCCGGGCGTGTTCACACGCACGATCGAAATGGGTTGGCGCGGTGGGAGGTTCAGCGAAATTCTGCGATAGGGTACCTCTGAGAGCAGCGAGAAGCGCTTACATAGCATACGTAAGTCGCCGTAGCCACTGCGTTTGTCTACGCGCGTCATGTTATACGAGTTCACCATCGTTTAGCAAGAACTGCAGGGGTTTGTTTACCAGCGACGTTAGTTATAATGTGTGCCAAGTGCAATAGCGGATGCCGAAACCACATAACGTTCGCCATGTCACGCGTTCATGCCCCCAAACTAGTCGGCCGTGGAAATCGCCTTTAAGATAAGCTCCGAAGGCGTGGCACTCGAGCGCATTCGAGCGTGCTCCTTTGGTGGTGGTGGTCAAAACATTTCTTAACCATTAAATTATTACAGAGAGGTGATTAGGTTGGGGCCGTATTGACCTCCTCTCCTCACAGTACTAGGTGCAGCCCCTATTCTAGGGCTCCATTGGCAAGCAACGCCGCCCGCGTCCGTTGAACCAGGGCTGTTTGGGTCTTTGCAGTTTGGAGCGTACTAACTTAAAGAGCTCACTGCATATGTCCCCCTCGGGGAACAAAACAGTGCGTTTGATAGAACTCGCCCCTCGTGCCCCCATTCGCCAAGCACACGCAGCTGTGCAAGACGCAGCATTTTGAGGGAAAGCCAACTTCACGGCTGCTTGTCCGCAGGCGTCCGCCGAGCCACCACGGCCACCACCGCTACTCTGCTGGAGCGCCGTCGCGTTCCTGGGTAGTCCGGCAGTGCTGAATGTTTCGTCAGTGCTGTGGTCGAGTGTGTTGTCACTGATGTGAAATATTTGTAGTAATTTATGGAGACGTGAGACAAAAAACATTATTTTAAAGCAGCTAAATTTCGTGATTGTGCGTTTCGTGTCATGACATGGCCCGTTTTCTATTGATAGTGAAGAACAAGGCAGTGCACTGCCAAATCTGCCAATCTCTAAACTGGATATTGGACAGCGTTTTCAATGACCAACTTTTCCTCTCACACGCTTGTATTTTGAAAGCCCCAAATATACTCTATGTCTAGTCATAAATGTCTAAAAATAAAAACAGCGACACTCGAAGCAAAATGCTTTAATGGTCCTGGTGACTATGCACATTCGTCGGCCGTCGAAATCGGCACAGGAGGCCGAATGCGGCGGCAATTCAATACCACTAATTTATATCGCTGCCACATTGCGTTCCAGAATGCACATTCCTAGCAAGTCACGCATAAATTCAAATTTTGTAGAGTAATTATAAATCTAAAAAGCAATATTTTAGCGACTAGATCTGGCGCTAACATTCGGAATATGCATAACTTTTCGCGGATTCTATATGCGACAGCTGGCTAGCCAGTGACCAAAATCGGACCGGAAAAAAAAGATTAAAACGCGCGCTTGTGGATTTGTGAATATTTAACTTACAGATATAGCAGAGCAGCCTGATGCAATACGATCAGTGCTCAGCAAAAACGTTTGCAGCTTTATGCAGTGTCTATTACGCCACATTTACTTAAATTTGCGTAAATTTCTAGTTAGCTTGCGGTATTTGTAAAACACAAAGGGTAGATCATTGTTCAGCTCTTGTTTTAATGGGCCTCCTGGTTTTCTCGAGTTACCTATTTGATATTTACAGCTCTCTATCAAATAAAAACATGAGAACAGCCATCCGTGGTACTTATTGATTCCAGAATCATGTCGATTCTACTTTTTTATTTCATAGTGAAAATAATAATATTACTGCGGATAGTGACTGCCATTGAGGAATATATGGCACTAGTCTCATCTAAGTTGAATGGTTGTTTAACTTTGTCGTTTTTTTTTTCAAGCGAAATTCTTTCCGCAAGCGACGCGGAATAAGCGAGCGACAAAGTGCTCGGGGCCGCTGAGCCACGTCGCCTAATGCATTCGAGAGGAGTGGCTTTCCTGCTTAACGTAGATATGTCGACGCGGCAGATAGCCGAGCTACGCGCCACTCTGCTCCCGTAGGGAGCATGTCGAGTAACTTTAACCCAACCATCAAATAAACGCACGCTATTTCAGTGTACTGCCAACAAAACTTCCACAAAGCGAATCTTTCGAAACACGTACCCCTCCCCTCCCCCCCCCCCCCGCCTAAAAAAAGATAATGTCCCGGCCGCTGGGCGTGGTTGGCCACCACCGCACCGACGAAAATTTCAAAAACTATGATTAGCGCTTCTGTTGCAGCAGGCCAAGGACGTCCTGAGCCCGGCCTTGGGTCTTTAGGTACAGTGTCGACCACATCTAAGCTGAACACCTCATTAGTATTCAAGACCTCATTGAAGCTGTTGTTTAATACATAATTCGGAAAATCATTACTGTGTTTGTCGACGCCATGATTAGACGTTCTATAACGGGCATTGCACTCGTGAAGTATAAGAAACGTTCTAGTTTTACCGGTTTGATACTAATGAGGTGTTCAGCTTAGATGTGGTCGACCCTGTACATATAAATGTTGTGTCTTCTTCTCTCTCTTTGCCTGGCACATGCGCGCAAGCATGTTATTACTGTGCGAATGTATTCAATGATGCTTCTCTGAACCACGGCTGCTCGGGAGCACTTCTTCATAAATAACATTTCATTGCGTCCGGGCGAACGCATATGCTCCAGGGATCACTCATGTACAGCACGCTCCACACGAAAGCAGGGCTTTTACGACGGAGTCTTGTGCAGCACATCTCCTTAACTTTGCGGCGTCCGTTCGCGTACAAAAATGAAACTTACGTGACCTCCTAGCTAGCGATGACTCCGCATAATAATTTCATCAGGTGAGGTCGCAAAAAATGAAAATTTTTGACGTTATCGTGACGTCATGTTGTGACGTCATATGACGGCGTCATCAACCGGCATCGTCAATCGCTCAAAGCTGGGCCGATCCCGGAGGTTGTGCCACCGCACATGTGGGACAGAAAGCTTCAGTGGAGCATTATGCGTTCCGTGCCTGTTTCGCCATATCAGTAAAGTCTAGTCGCTGCGTTGGAGCGGTGGTGCGTGGCAAGTATGGGTCCGCCGCGCATTGTAAGAACACCCGAGGAAGAGCGCGCTTATGAAAAACACCGACGACAGCGGAGGAGACGGACTCGCGCCCGTCGGCTCCTCTGGTCACCCACTTTCACGGCATAGAATGGCTTCATTTTTTAAATCCTTAAGCATTTCTATGCCGAATCCACGAGATACCCATCCGCCCTCTGTCGTGAAAGATGGTTGTTGCCGAAACAAAAAATAAGTTAGTAATAGAAAATACATATTCTTCGCTCGCCTGGGTTTGAACGCAGGCCCCCAGGCGATTGTCTTAACCACTGGGCTACACAGCCACATAATTTTTTCCGTGTTATAGTATTTAATAAAAGGTGCATTGAAAACATAGTGCAGACGGTATGACAGCGCTAAAATGTTAAACACAATGACAATAGGGTACCAGTACATCTAAGAAAAAACTCGAAGGTGCCCTATTCCAAGCAGCGTTCATGTGTTGTACAGCAATTGTGGTAACGCTAAGCACTTCACCCAGATGGACTACCCATCCGGCCAAATGTCGAGCTCAATGTAAACGACCTTGTGGTGAACAGTCATTCCGATTAAATATGTGCTTCAAAAACTGGTGAGTTCTGCGTTATGGAAATGCATACGCGTCTTCCACAATCTATGAATACCACTAAGGAAAAACGTACCCTAGGCCACTTCAAAAAATGTGTGCGAAAGATAAAGAACAGCGCACGAATTACTCGCTAAATATCTAGAGTTCGTTGAAGGACGTCCCACAAAAGAATGACGTCTTTGGAGCTTTGCGTCACAGAGACGGCCACCGACGAAACAACAATGGCTTTTCCTTGTAACCATGCTTTTACCAGCAATATATCAGAAAGGAATTTTTAGAAGAATACTTTTAAATGCGAAGCATTTCTTAGCGAACCTCTGGCACTTTGAGCGTTTCTATCTACGTATCTATCTATCTAGCTGCCTACGTCTGGGTGCTCTCATGATCGCCTCCTTAACTTGGTGTAGACCAAGATGTGCATGGGAGGGTAAGAGGATTTGACGAATATGACTGCCGAGTCATGACATGAATAACCTTAAAATCCTGCCGCGTACGTCGTCAAACCCTTTCCACTAGACACGTGTGGCACATACCCGTTTACCACGGGCCGCGGTGTACGGGTATGCGCCACAGGTGATTGACAGCTTATATCTACCCAGGAACGGCTAGAACAGACATTGGTAACTTAAATGCTAGAGCGTTAAGGAAAACCAACATCGGCAGCGTTGACTCAACGATTGGAAAAAATTAAAATTAGGATCCCAGCAGGAATCGAACCCAAGCATTCTGCGCGGCAATCAGGTATTCTACCACTGAGCCACGCCAGGTCTATAAACTGGTTCGGAAAAACAGCCTACGCAGGCGTAACAGCGGTGCAACGTCAATTGTGGTTGTGGTGCTGGCTATCTAATTTTACAAGAAAGTGATAAACACTACATGATACTCCTACGATGTGTACTCCTACGATACAGGCGTCATATCAGATTAACATCTGTAGTTCCAGTGTTGGCTCAGCTTTTATAGCAGTCTAATAAACGTTACGTTTGTATTTCAATGATTCAGCAAGCTATATTAAAGCATTGCTCGACCCCAGAGGAATACATTAACGAGAGTTATATATGATATCCACATCACCGCACCGTAAAGTGCACTTCGTCCACCAGAACGACGCAGTGTCGTCTTCATTTCTTATG
The DNA here is from genome assembly GCF_013339695.2 of Rhipicephalus sanguineus. NCBI lineage: Eukaryota > Metazoa > Arthropoda > Arachnida > Ixodida > Ixodidae > Rhipicephalus > Rhipicephalus sanguineus. Next base: position 66,319,070 of record NC_051182.1, read on the forward strand.
AGGCTGCGAGATGGCCTCATGCTGACTGAGGATGATGCCAGATTGATTGGCAGCCGCTTTATAGACTAGGCTACGTAGGCCAAAGATGCCCAGATAGTCTACGAATACGACAAACACCATGCACTGATGTTGGTCTACGTAGTACTATCCAGGCCTACCAGCCTCGACGGCCTATACCTCACCAACGCGAAGGGTGGCTTCAGGTTCCAACAATTCGCCGGCTCTGTCGACAGACAATTTGTCGGCGAAATGACCGAGGCATCCACGAATTCCAACAGCTCTACTATACCACACACTTCACTACACATGGACCCCTCGTCACCACGATCACGACCGGATCCTATAACATGTCATGACCAGCTGTTGGTGCTCACTGATCATGGTGATGATGCCCTTGTTCAAGAACTGTCAAGAACTTCTTGCACATAAGCACACGGGTTCTTGAAACGTGCGTGCGTGCAATTGGCAGCGTTACCCAACCGTAAAGAACCGGTTATATAACACATATGCGTCTCTTCAACATATATATCTGTGCGTATAAAATTTATACAAATGTTTAGCGACATTTTCTAACGTGTCGCTAAGTAAAAAAATGTTACGCCACAGTCACCTACCCGCCGCATGCTTCGCATAACGTCGACTCCCACGGTACGTGGGATCTGCCGAATTTTTTTTCATTTGAGAGATATATACATTTTGCGCACACGTTGTAGCACATCATAGCCGGAAAGATCAGAGTATAATGAGTGTTACAACTGAAGCGGTAAAGTATAGACAAGAAATGTTTACACAGTGTCTTGTGTGATACTGTATAAAAGTATTATGTATTAGAACGAGCTTTATGGAACCGGAGTGCACGGTAAACTTCCTTTACGAATCTCCACAAACACGGTAGTGGCGAGAAGTTTGAAGAAACAACCAGATCATATAAGGAATGAACAAACGTAACCTGCCAGAACAAACGGATGATGGGACGAGAATTCTCACGAAAAAAAAGAAGGGACGTGAAACTGTTGGTGATATGTACACATATGTGGGATGCCGTGTGGATGGAAGGACGCATCCCAACATAAAACATAACGACTGTTTACTAACGTGGTAGCTGCAGCGGTGCGAGCATAGCGACGCTGCGCTCAGTCGGGTAGCGAAGGAATGATGACTTCCGAGCTTGGCAGCTTGGTTTTAAAGCCACCGTCGATGACGTAAGCCTTCGGTGACGCTGCGGTGGCGCTGTCCCTTATCGGAGACGTGGTGTAGCATGCAGCCGTTTCACGCTGGGCTAGCGAGTGACGAGGCGGAGGCTGCGCCGGTTTGTGCGCAGTGTGTCGCCACACATATATTAATACCAACCCTCGCTCACTAACTAGCCCGAATGGGTTGTCAGGACGCATGAGTTGAATAGTGGAAGACCATACGGAAATTGCAAAAGTACAGTGAAAGGGTTGCCCAAAAAACCTGGCACAACGAATGAGTTAAAATACGTAGTGATGCCTTGTTACTAAATACGTATTGCAAGCTTAGGGACTACCAAACATTGCAGCCGGTGTGACCCAGCCGTTCAAGCATGCAGTAATGTGTGCTCCTCCAGTAATGTACGCTGAATCTACTAGTGCGCCAAGGTACTTTGGTGGAATGCTAGTACAATTAATCCTTAGTACAGGTGCGGTGCTATTCCCCATTAGCCAAACTATAATCATGAACTCTTAAAGGAGTTTAAACGACCTCCGGATACAATACCAAATTTTCCTATTGCAGATAGCACATTCTCAATTTTTGCTTTATGTACGAAAAAATACTACGTCGTCTACATAAGCTAACACTTTAAATTAATTACTTAATATACAGACGCCACGGACAGGACTCGAATATTATGCTCAAGCAGAGTGGTTCAAGATAAACGGCGAACAAAAGTGGTAACATCGGACAGCCTGGCTTTACAGAAGGGCGAATAGAAAGAAGTCTTCAGATGTTACCATTAGCAATTAAACTTTCTTATCATCATTGTTCGACTCGTCCGATTGGTAATGCCCCTGCTTGCAGAATGATAACACATCTGAACTGTATGTATACGATGTACCTGCAACGTAGAAGAAATGGAAATTGAGTATACTTTCTAAAAGGGGTGCATTGATCTTGGTGATAATAAAATCAATGTCCTCTCCAGGAAAACATTTAAATCCGACATGGCAGATGGTCCACATCAGCAAGTGCAAAAAATTTGTGGAAATAGTTATGAACTAGCTGATTTCCTTGAGAAACTTCATGATAGGGTCGTCCGATTCCAGTTGGGAAACTATGACAAATATCTCAGCGTCACTAAGAGCGAGCATAAATTTGAATGGAGGAATTTTAGGGACGAAGCAAGGAGGCTTAGGCTAAAATTTTCCCATGCTATATATTATCCTAGTATGGGCATTGGCATCGAAAGGCATATTTAGCAACCACCGTATATCTCGCGCAAAAGGAACCATAGCTCGAAACTTTATTTACTTCCCTGAGGGTGCAATGTCTCGCGATATTCATGTTTCTGTCAGTCCATAAGCGACTTATACCCATGTCACACGGGTAGTCTAACCACAGTTAAGTACAACGGCCGTTAAGTCCAACGGCTGTTGTACCTTGTCACACGACTACCTTGACCGCAGTTAATCCGCTAACAACCGTTTTCATAAACGGAGGTAGGCAACCCCTGTTAGCACCGTAAACTGACAACATGGCGGCCCACATGTCGGACGCGAGCAGCTCGGCTCCCAGCGAAATATCGAGCCAAAAGCGTGTCAACTGGACCGTTGCGACGACGGAGGCGTTGATACGCATTTGGGAAGATAAAATACCGGCTTTGAGGTACAAGTTTGTCCGTGCTGCAAAACTCTCGTGTGCATTTCACGAGGTTGATACACGGCTGCGTTCGTTCATTGAACAGGGCTTCACGCTATTTGATAGACGCGCATTAAAACACGCTACTGACGCGTCCATAATCGAGCGTGAAGCCCTGTACAAGGAAGTGTTATAGCGTTGTTGCACGAACGCAGCCATGTATCAACTAAAGAACGCTTGGAAGCGCTGCAAACGTGTGACAGTGCCTCTGTCTGGTTTACGGCAACTGTGGTTACGTCCGATGACTGCAGTTGGGTATAACAGCGGTTAAGCTTACCCGTGTGACAACGGTATTAAATGCTCTTCCGTCAGATATTCTGTGTTTGGGGTCAAGTAAGGAATTTTTCGACACTTTGTTAGTCTTGAATAAAAATTTGTGTGGATATTTATATCCCCCCTACTGCTGTAATGCCTGCAATGGTGAAGGAGCTAGCGAATAAATAGATAAATAAATAAATAAATAAAGCCCACGTTTCCGCGGTTGCGGAATGCGCCTTGTGAGGGTGGCCGCTCGAGAAGCTGACGAACGCTCGACAGGAGATGACAGACGCCATACCTATGCCGTCTGAATACATCGTTGTACCGAGGGCCTCAACATAGAATAGCACTCTGCGCTTACGCATCCTTTCAACAAGTACAGTCACAAAATTTATTCTAGCAAGGGCTGGGACAAGAAAGAAGGTTGGAGCGGGCAACAGGTCTTGAACAAGATTTCAGCTAACACAGCAATTTGAAAGAAAGTCTTCGTCATACCTCCTACATGGGCCATTTCTCAAGGGTATTTGACTTCAGAACGCCAGAAACATATAGATGCCGACCGCCAGCAAGATTATTTATGGATACGCCGATTCGACAACATTATTTTCTTTCGCGGTTACGTTTCAGCACATCATGACCGCATGAGGTGCCTCACGAAAAAAAGAAAAAAAAAGGCGTAGCTTGCACTAAGCAGCGCATTGCTTGTAACAGCAACCTGTACAATTCTGAAGACTAATCTGATTTGTTCTAGGTTGTCTCTAGGCCTTATCTGGGGGATGCAGGTTGTTTCTAGGTTGTTCCTATGTCATTGTCAGACTTTCGCTACTTTACCAGGTTTTCTCTACGTTGACTCTCAGCTTAGAGAGGTTCTAGTTAAACCACAGACAGTCACAGACACGACATGGATGTCCAAACTCCAGAGACAGAAGCTCGCGTTGAAGCCAAGCGTTCGCACCTCTGATAGATATGCGGGCATTTCATCGTTGGTGTACGCCTTCCATCCCTTCGGGGTCTTCTCGCAGCCGCCCTTGCCTTTCCCGTTCCCTAGTATTCTCTCGTTGCACGTACCCGGGGTCTTCGGGTCACCGCCGTCGCTTCGCAGCCATTTGTTGGGCTAACTGTTGCCTTCTTCATTTTTAGTGGACGCTTGGTGAGTAGTGGGATTTATTCAATTTCTGTGGCACATACCCGCTTATGCTGATGATGGGTTTCTAATAGGCCGCACAAATAACGGCTAGCCTAAACAGCTTTGCTGTTAAAATACTCGGAACCATTGACGTCTATGTGCTTTACCCGAATAAAGCACTGTGAAGAGCAATAGGCGAGAAAATATTGCCAGTACCATTTTGGAAAGTAATAACACTTTATTCCTTGTGAAGCACAAAATAACGGCACAAGTTCAAAACACGCTGAATTGATGCCTGGCAACGCTTAGCTGCGACGAGAGAAGAAAACCTCACATTACCTTTTTGCGCGGAGGCAGTGATCATGGTCGATCACAGCTGTTCATCCTCGATCGGACATGCTCATTTTCGGCAAAAAAATGAGTTTTTCGCACAAGTAGATACTTCTGAACATGGCAATCAACCTAACAGCCTGTCGACGTAGCGCCGGGTAGTGGCGGGCACGTGTTTAGAACAGCTGGTCCTCATTTTTGTAGTGGAAAATTGCCATTTCGCTTATTCCGAGCAGAAAATGAGTAGCTCCGCCCACCTAGACTAAGGCATTGTTCTATAAAAAGGGTAGCGTGCAAAAGTGCTCTTCCTACACGGCAGTGTCGAACAACGTAGACAGCACACGATGGAGAAACAGGTGGACGTTTCTAACTCTCCGGCTCCATTTTGTCTGCCAGTGATTGTTCGGAAAGTGTTCGTATGGGACGGCGACGCTAAAGCTGTTAAAGAACGATGACTGCGATGTGCTGGCGTGGAGCTGCGTCACAAAGGGAAGTGACCGTGTCCTCCATGAAAATGAAATTGTTACTCACCGGTGGTACGCTACGGACACCCTGTTGTGGCCCTCCGCAGTGCTGTTTTCGTGCACTAGTCGTGTCCGCTGTATTTGGCGACAATTTGTAGAGATTCGTGGAAAAGATCAAGCTCATATCTATATTTCTGTGTGGGTACGTAGCCAGTGAGCGCAAATTCAGGCAAAGTGGGAACTCCGGCGCGTTTCGCAGTAGAAGATGCCAACAATGCGCAGTCTGGCTGGTGGCATTAGAATAAACTAATGCAACAGAATACGTCCTAGCATCTGCTCTGCAATCGTCTACGCTATCCTGCACTTTGTGTTGGTAAAAAAAAGGACTCACTGCCACACAAAGTAAGGAAAACGACAGCAGGTGTTCTCCTTCGCGCAATAGTTTCTCGTGCTTACAGCATAGCCTCAACCTCCCTGTACAATATTATCGGCAGTAGCGTGGTCCTGCAATCAACATAAACTTCGGAAATTTCACACCCTGAGAGAGTGGGTCTAGTAAAGATCTGTTCAGACAACAAATCTAAGCACATGTACGAATCTGTACGGCCTCAGAAGACGCATCATTCTGCATACCCTACTCTCTGTGCGTGGTGCCGAGCTAAGGTCAACATGTATCCCATCACGTGGGCCTATCGCGCCATCATAGCCTTACTCCCAATACAACATTCGACAGCTGAGCCATGGAAAGAGCTGCAGGTTAGCGTAAGCCTGGAAGATCACCTGAGTCCGGTTGACCGGGTCCGCAAAGCGGCAGCCCCGCTAGCTATCTACCGATCAATCTGTCCATAGTTTATCTAGGTAGCTCAGCGGTGTGATGTGTTGCGCGGCTAACGTCAAGGCCGCGGCTTTGATTCCCGGCCATGGTGGTCGCATTTCGACGAACGCGAAATACAATAACACCCGGGCACTTGAATTGAGGTACACGTTAAGGGACCCCAGAATGTCGAAATTAATCCCCAGTCCGCCAGCACGGCGTGTCTCACAATCATATCATGGTCTTGAGACCTCACACATTCGGTCCTTCATGTCCGTGTGTTTTATGCCGTGGTGTTCGTAATCATGAGTGAAAGATGAACTAGAGCAGCGAATCCTTCTATTCACAGGTATACCCTCATCCGGAAGTGAATGTTTAAGAACACGCGTTCGGAGGCGATGCTGCCCGTCTCCTGAAAATCCTTACTTCTACGGTCCCGAGAAGCAGCCCTTCATGCCATCTGCAATATACCAAGTTACCGCAGTGATAAAAAGCCGGCAGATCCCACGCACTGTGGGAATCGACGTAATGCGAAGCAGCCAGCAAATAGCTGCATACATCGCCTTGTTTGTCCTTGAGCCAAATGAAATTATTCGTGCCATGCCATCTAGTCCACCATATATCGCATGTTTGCCATGCACGCATGCATGCACAATCTAGTATACACCATGCCAATGAAACGCATATTCTGGTATATACAATGCATGACCTGTCGTTTATGTTCATCACGCACTCGTGTCATGCCATACGAATTTTGGTATATATCCAGTTAACAAAACGGCCGGAAGCACACCATGACAGTGGCATATAAATCATACTGTACATGACATGCATAACATGAATCACATGTTAAGACCTCTCATTTATGTTCGTCATACAGTCACAGCGCGCAATACCAGTTTTGGTGTATATCAGACGAGCGAAATGACCGCTAGTGCACAATGAGTAGAGCATGTAAATCATGTCATACATGACATACATATCATGGTTTTTCATGTTACAACCTGTCACTAATGTTCATCATAGTCACATCGCGCAATACCAGTTTTGGTATATATCAAGCTAGCGAAACGGCCGCGAATGCACCATGAGCGTGACATGTAAATCATGACATACATGGCATGCATGTCATGGTTTTCATGTTACCACCTGTTATTCATGTTCTTCATACAGTCACATCGTGCAATACCAATTTCGGTGCACATCAATCTAGCGAAACGGCCATGAGTGCGCCATGAGCATGGCGTGTAAATCATGTCGTACATGTCATGCATGTCATGATTTTCATGTTACCACCTTTCATTTACGTTCGTCATACAGTCGCGTCGCGTAATACCAATTTTGGTGTATATCAAGCTAGCGGAACGGCCGCGAATGCACCATGAGCGCGGCATGTAAATCTTGACATACATGACATCATATCACGGTTTTCATGTTACCACCTGTTATTCATGTTCGTCATACAGTCGCGTCACGCTATACCAATTTTGGTATATATCAAGCTAGGAGAACGGCCGCGAATGTATCCTGAGTGTGGCTTGTAAATGATGTCGTACGTGACCTGCATATCATGATTCTCATGTTACCACCTATCACTTACGTTCGTCATATAGGCGTGTCGCGCAATACCAATTCTGGTGTATATCATCCAAGCGAAAAAGTCGCGAATGCACCATGAGCGTGGCATGTAAATGATGACATACATGTCATGGATGTCATGGTTTTCATGCTACCACCTGTTATTCATGTTCTTCATAAAGTCACATCGCACAATACCAATTTTGGTGTATATCAATCTCGCGAAACGGCCGCGAGTGCGCCATGAGCGTGACATGCATACATGACATGCATACAGTCGAAACCCGCGACAACGAAATCCCGAGGGAACGAAATTCTCACCGCAACGAAATATTTTCGGAGCACCGGCGAACGCTCATATGAGTCAATGCATTTCGTAACTCGCGACTACGAAAAATATTCATACCGCAGTCCCTCATTAACGAAATTTTTGAAACACGAGTGCGCAAATAATCTACTCTCGCAACATTAACTACATTAGAAAACTACCGAAATCCATTCATGCTGCACTTAAATTGTGCAAAACTATCGCTACAGCGCACCTAAGAAGCACCCGCCATCATTGTTTACAAAAAAACATAAAGCTGGCGACAATGATTATGATAATGGCTTGCCGAAACACCTGCTCGTTATCGCGGACTACGTAGCCAAATCCACATTCCTCATGAGTTCCGTTCGTTGGCTTGGCTCTGTGCTTGGCTTTGTCGGCTTTGCGCGCACATGGTTAGAGTGGTCGCGTGTATTGAGCCATTTGTGAAGCGTTTGCTTGGTTGCTTGGTGCAACGTGAACTGTGTGTTGCGATTGTTTCGTCCGAGTTTTCTGCCTGAGAAGATTCCGCCTCCAACGAAAAATCGGAAGTTCATCACGCTGGAAGATAAGGCTGCAATCATCAGTGAGGTGCAAAAGGTCAGGAAAAAAATTGGCCGCGTATCTGCGTGCTTCGCTGCAAATGTCGTCTAAAGACGATAGAAGATGCTCTGCATTAGAGTCACTGTATATGCTACCTTTAGGTAGCAGAGTAGCGCATAGGTCCGGCTAGCAACCACAGCTATGCGGTGAAGTCGCACTTCGTTTTTGCAGGCGACATGCCTACCGTGTCGCCGATTAACCTGTCTGGAGTGTCGAAGACCGGCGATAAGCATTGGCTGTCGATGACACGTGTTAATTCAGTTCGCTGCAGCGGCGGCGTCGAGAAATAAAAAAAAAATTGGCCCAAGCGGCAGCTTCTCCGCAATGCATGGTTGCTAGCGGCGTTGGAAGACAGATGCGCAACTCTGCTACCTAAAGGTAGCATATACAGTAACTCTACTCTGCATGAGATATGGACGCCATCTGTCAATACGTCGGGAAACATGAGTGCTGTGTTGCGGGCTGGTAGTCCCGGCGCAGCAGCAGGCTAAGACCGGCAGTGACCAACGCGACCGGCGGGGGCGCCAGGCAGCCCGAACATGCGGTTTGGCGCGAAGCGCTGAAGCAGAAGAAACGTCCTTACTCAACGAGTACTCTCCACACACTCTTTTATTTAAACGTCGCCTGAGTAAAACAGGAATGCCAGAGCGGCGCCCCATGGCATTCGTACAGTGCAATACAGAACCGAAACCGAAACACAATAATGAGATCGTGAAGAGGGCACGGAGGAAGGCAAGATTCAGCGCAGTCGCATTTTCAGCGCAGCTTAAGAAACTAGGGTCTTCAGAATTACGTATGTATGCATTTTCTATTAAAGGAACACACCACCTAATACTTAACTAGTGATGTTGAGCCTCAGATATGCGTAATGTTTGCTTTTTGATCGACAATGTACACAAGTATGAACCTAGTCGGCCGTTCAAGATGGCTGGCCCTTGGGCAAGTGATTCAACTTTGGCCGAGTGGCTGAATCGAGGGACGTGCCGACAAACAGAAAGACAGACCAAAATTTCTGCGTTTAAGTGTCCCAAGAAAGACTATCGTCTTTAAAAACGCTAGGCCTGCGCTGAAACCGCAGCACATTCACAGCGAAAGCTGGAAGAGCGGCGTCTCTAGAGCCCGTTAAGCTCTCTTGGGGCTCCAATACAAGTACACTAGAAAGGTACCCACTACGCCATAAATCACAATTTTTGTGAAGTTGGGAAGCACCTACTAAGCCATTATTCGTCATTCTGCGGAGAAGCGAGGCACCAGCTACACGTCTGTAAGGCATTATGTGCACTTTGTTGACGCGACGACTGATGACGATGAAGAATTATGGCTCACCCTTTTGTAATGGGTTGGAATCTTTAAACGGCCCACCAGTTATGTAATTTCATTGGGTGACGTCCGGTCGCTATTTCCCTCTCCCGTCATGCTGTATAACATACGTTGACGTGGGAGAGAGACGGGGGGGGGGGGTGCGAAGAACTTTACTGAGACCCCGAGGAAATGGATCACGCGCTTATGGGCTTCCTTGGCAACCAATACAAGTGCACTTGCGAGGAACCCACTACGCTATAAAACACTGTAATTTTTGAGAAGTAGGGCAGCAGGCACTGTGCCATTTTTCGTCATTCTACGGAGAGCGTTGGTACCTGCTAAACGCATGTAAGGCGTTATGCGCACTTTGTTGATGTGCCTGGTGACGATGAAGAATTATGGCAGAGCCCTCTGTAATGGGTTGGAAGCATCCAACAACCTACTCGTTGCGCAATTCGCATTGTGTGACGCTTGGTTAGAGAATTCGCGTTGTGCGACGCTTGGTGCTTATTTTACTCTTCTACCACGCTATATTGCATATGCTAATGTGGTTCCTTCCCGACATGAAGCCTGTATAGGACCTTTTTGCAAAGCAGTTTGAAGCACCGGCATGGCTCAGAGGTTGAATACTGGGCTCCCACTCAGAGGGCCCAGGTTCGAACCTCGTTCCATCCTGGAATTTTTAGATGCGAAGTATCTTATGGCGGAGTTCAATCCGGTGGTGGTTGTGTGCGGCGTGACCACCCTTACTGCGCATGCGCGTACCCTCTCCACACACCTCCTCTCCACTCCCCCTCACCATTCCTCCAATCCTCTTCATCTCTCCACTCCCCCTCTCCCCTCCCCCTCTCCAATTCCCCTTACCCTCTCCACTTCCCCTCCCCTTACCCCATCTCCACTTCCCTCCCCCTCTCCGCTTCCCCTCTCCCCTCCCCCTTTCCACTCTTGCTCTGAAACGCGGGCTAGACATGCCGAAATTCTCTGCTGCGCAACGCCGCGATGAGCACCAGCGCATGCGCGTCCCCTCCCCCTCTCTCTCCTCTCCTACGCTGCCCCCCTCTCGCACGCCTGTCGACCGCGTTCCGCGCTCGCCCTGTGAGAATTAACGTCCAGGCTAGAGGGAAGACAAGACGCGCGTAGCGTCCCTCTTCGTGTTTCACGACGCGAGGTTGGTAGCCCGCCCAACGAACGCCAACGGAATGCGATCGTGCAAGTGCTCCGGCTTCGCATCGCCTCATGGTCCCCTTTAGCGGGAAATGGTGTAATTTTTTCTTATTTCGTTTTTTTTCTTATTTCGAGCGATACTGGTTACTGACACCGGCGGCGGTGGCGGCGGACAACTACGGCGCCAAAAACGGCCGGTGAAATGATCTCATAACAGCTTTCGCTGTAAAAATGGACAGCGGCAAAGAATTCGGTGTTGCGTGCAGCTCGCTGTCCACGATTCTGCGCTGATCCGCGCTGATCCAGCGGGGCCGGAAGAAGATTCGCCTGTAGGCGCACTTGATGACGGTACTGGTGACAACGCAGTGCCGCCGTCACTGACCAGTGCATGGGGCGAACTTTGTGCCGTGGCAAACGAGATTCCCAATCGAGAGGCATGAAACTGCTGCATGGTAAGGCCCGCCAAAGCAAACTTACTGACCTTTGGAAATAAGATGTGTTTTTTGTAAACTCCATGCCTTTTCTGCCACATTCTCGCGCCAACGAAATTACCGCAAAAGCGAAATTTTGCGCTTTCCCCGCCGATTTCGTTAATGCGGGTTTCAACTGTATCATGATTTTCATGTCACCACTTGTCAGGTATGTTCGTCATACAGAAATGTCTCGTCATACCAGTTTTCGTATATATCCCTTCATTCAAGCGGCCGCGAGCGCCCCGAGACCATGTCGTGTAAATCATGCTGCACATGACATGCGCGTCATGATTTGCATGTTAGGACCTGTCATTATGTTTGTCATGAACTCTTGTCACGCCGTACCTATTTTGGTATATATGAAATTAACGGAACGGCCGCAAGAGCCCAAAGGCCGTGGAATGTAAGTCGTGCTGTTCATGACATGCGTTTCATGATTTTCTTGATATGACCTGCCATTTATGTTCGTAATAAGGCCATGTTATGACACACCAATTTTGGTATTCATCCGATTAACGAAACGGCCAGGAGAGCACAAAGTCGTAGACGGATAGATAGATAGATAGATAGATAGATAGATAGATAGATAGATAGATAGATAGATAGATAGATAGATAGATAGATAGATAGATAGATAGATAGATAGATAGATAGATAGATAGATAGATAGATAGATAGATAGATAGATAGATAGATAGATAGATAGATAGATAGATAGATAGATAGATACGCTCAAAGTCGCAGAAGTTCGCTAAGAAATGCTTCGCATTTAATATGCACTTTAGCAAGTATAGCGAAGATTCAGTTGCCGCGTGTCTAACCAGTAACGTTATTCACTCAGGGGAAAAGTCATGAGGGAAGTCCATGATGAGGAACGTATTTGAGCAGTTTTGTTTTGTTTTACCAATCAAACAGTCAGACAAACTTCGAGCGCAATTGGCAGTACCTTAGCTGTCTGCGACTAACAGTTTGGCTGAGCCTACTGGAAGAATATCATTTCATCAAAGCCCTTGAAACCTCTGTTCCATTTAAAAATGTGAATAACCTATCACAGCCTATATATACTGAGGTGTAAATGTTCGGTTTCGCGCTTACAGATTTGTAACATGGAGTTCTGTCCGCGTAGATTCGGACACTTCATTTTGAGCCCGCTTGACTGCTGGAAAGTCTCAATTATGGCGTATCAAGATTTCACAATCTTTTCTGAGCCATATCGGCCACATAAATATTCTTTCCTCGCCACCGTACTTGGCAGGATGAGAAGAGTCACCAAAATATACCAGACCTTTGCGGCTCGACACGGGCAGGCGTATTTAAAAAAATCAATACGCCACGTTTCCACTTTCGGAAATGCCAATTTATCTTTCTCACAATCTTGACCTAATTGTTCATTAACAATTTTTCATTCGCAAGAAAACGTGATAGAAGTTGTTTGATCCTTGCTGAGTTTATGCGCCACGGTATTGTTGTTCTTGTTTTCCTCTCAGCATGGCTCATACCCATTGCAAGGTATTGGCCGTGTAGTGTGTGATTTTTTTCTATTATTTACCATAGTGTATCATTCTTTGATGCTAAGTGAATATGCACTTTTGAAGTATTAACTAGTAGCAATGAATGAAGGAAGGGGATTTTCGAGGGCTCGCTTCCTTGTTTAACACAACCTTAAAGGAGTACTGACAAGAATTATAAAAAAAATTTCGATTGTTGCTCTCAATAAAAATACTGGTGTCGAGAAACCTAAAACGAGTATTGTGGTGCCTGGGAATGAATCGTATATGTTTCAATTGCCGCTACCTTAAATAGACACTTTCTGTTTCGATATCGAGGGGGCGGCTTCTCAGCGACGTGTCAAAGCATTATGTTGCCATGGGGATACAGAAACTCGCGACGTACTAACGGCAAATCCGTCATCTGCTCGTGGTGCACATAAAGAACGATGAGTGAATTGTCGTCCAGTGGCCCTGACAGTGATTTCTACGATTTAGGCTGCATGCAGGATGCAGAACTCGCAAACTCGGGGGAATTTTCTTGACTCGTCGGGATAATGTCCATTGCAGTGGGGCTGGTTTGCAGATGCTCAGCGACGAAAACTTCAAGGTAAAATTAAAATACCTTATACGTGTTCTCCGACTTCGGTGTGGGGACAGCGTTGACACTGCATACCAAGGAAACGAAAAATGCTCTTTTGCGATGTCTCAAAATCGCGTCAGTACTTATTTATTGTCTTATTGCTGCTGCTTTTAATTATTTGTAATGAAACATTTACAGCCAGCATAATTTAGCAAGGCATTATTTTAGTATCAGTGATGAATTCCTCAATGCCGCAGAAAACATCCCTGCGGCTGTATCCCATAGTAGTGGCCCCCAAAAAGAATAATAGGTTCTGATAATTCCAGGCCCAGCTTTATAAGAGGTAGTGCTAGTATTCTTTTCCTGAATGTCGGCAACTGACAACAGGATAGAAAGAAATGACCAATCGTTTAGTATGTGTTTTTTTTCTTCTTGAAATCGATCTCCACCTCTTAATCTCCATCATCATCATTTTACATGCGCCGCCTTGGAACAAAAAAATGAGATCGAGGTAACTCGTCAAACACGACACAGCCTCGAGCTGACTAGGCTGGTACTTTCTGCGAGTGCTGCTCCTAATGAATGTAGTTGAGGAATTGGTTGCGTATTTTCTATGAGAAAAATGATGATGGTGTTGATTACAATCATGATGATTTCCCACGTTAATGGTTCACACCCACACTGGTGGAGTGGCCAAAAAGCGAATGATTTCTAAAAAAAGGACAGATATATGAATTTTTTAGAATAAACAGTATAAATTATAATGATAATTTACGGATTTCGAGTCCAACTGACCCTGACTCAATTAAAGATTTTTCACCAGTGCAGCAGCCATCCCTGCGACAACGTCCTATCAAGCCGGTTCTCTAGGACAGCGTTTTTGAAGTAGTAAGATCCAATCGAATTTGACTAAGTGTTAGCTAAGAACGTTTTTACTGAGTAATCGGAAGTGACTGCACGGTAAAAAAAACGCCAGGCCTGCGCTGAAACCGCAGCACAGTCACAGCGAAAGCTGGAAGAGCGGCGTTTATAGAGCCCTTTAAGCTCTTATGGGGCTACAATACAAGTACACTAGAAAGGTACCCACTACGCCATAAATCACAATTTTTGTGAAGTTGGGAAGCACCTACTAAGCCATTATTCGTCATTCTGCGGAGAAGCGAGGCACCAGCTACACGTCTGTAAGGCATTATGTGCACTTTGTTGACGCGACGACTGATGTCGATGAAGAATTATGGCTCAGCCCTTTGTAATGGGTTGGAATCTTTAAACGGCCCACCAGTTATGTAATTTGCATTGGGTGACGCCCGGTCGCTATTTCCCTCTCCCGTCATGCTGTATAACATACGTTGACGTGGGACAGAGACGGGGGGGGGGGTTAAAAGGACTTTACTAAGACCCCGAGGAAATGGGTCATGCGCTTATGGGCTTCCTTGGCAACCAATACAAGTGCACTTGCGAGGAACCCACTACGCTATAAATCATTGTAATTTTACTGAGACTCCGAGGAAGTGGATCATGCGCTTATGGGCTTCCTTGGCAACCATACAAGTGCACTTGCGAGGAACCCACTACGCTATAAATTATTGGAATTTTTGAGAAGTAGGGCAGCAGGCACTGTGCCATTTTTCGTCATTACACAGAGAGCGTTGGTACCTGCTAAAGGCATGTAAGGCATTGTGCGCACTTTGTTGATGCTGTGCCTGATGACGATGAAGAATTATGGCAGAGCCCGCTGTAATGGGTTGGAAGCATTCAACTACCTACTCGTTGCGCAATTCGCATTGTGTCACGCCTGGTTACAAAATTCGCGTTGTGCGACGCTTGGTGCTTATTTTAGTCTTCTACCACACTATATTGCGTATGCTAGTGTGGTTCCTTCCCGACATGAAGCCTGTTTAGGACCTTTTTGCAAAGCAGTTTCAAGCACCGGCATGGCTCAGAGGTTGAATACTGGGCTCCCACGCCAGAGGGCCCAGGTTCCAACCTCGTTCCATCCTGGAATTTTTTCTTATTTCGTTTTTTTTTCTTATTTCGAGCGATACTGGTTACGGACACCGGCGGCGGCGGCGGCGGCGGACAACTACGGCGCCAAAAACGGCCGGTGAAATGATCTCATAACAGCTTTCGCTGTAAAAATTACACCACAGTCACTTTCCCGCCGCATGCTTCGCTTAACATCGATTCCCACGATACGTGGGATCTGCCCGATTTTTTACAGCGAAAGCTGTTATGAGATCATTTCACCGGCCGTTTTTGGCGCCGTAGTTGTCCGCCGCCGCCCCCGTTCGTCCGGCACCCGTTCGTCCCTCGTAGTCGTAGTGCGTAACCAGTCGTAACGCTAGTACCAGATCTTGACCTCCAAGGTGGTGCCGGTCGGAGATTTTTCCTGTGCGTTGTTGAACAATAAAAAATTCGCAGCGTGCGCGTTAACTAAAAGCCGAATTCTTCTGTCTCTCATTCCCCATTAGCAGCCATTGGCATGTTCCAGTAGGAAACGTTAGTAGAAGTAGAAGTGTAAGTGTTAGCTAAAAGCCGACTTCTTCTGTCTCTCATTCCCATTAGCAGCCATTGTTTACCTCCAAGGTAGTGCCTGGTGAGATTTCACCTGTGCGTGTTTAAACAATAAAAATTTTGTTCAAAACGCCGTTGATTGATGAAATAAGCCAACGAAAGACGCCAGATGTTTTCTAAAAGCAAAAGCGAAAGAACGCCAGATGTTTCTAAAGCAAAACGAAAAGACGCCAGCTGCTTAACGAAAGACGCCAGATGTTTTCTAAAGCAATGGTTTTCTAAACAATGAAAATTCACAGTACATGTAAAATTAAAGTGAGCTGCAAGTCGTCATAACTCTCATCGAACCTTTAGTATAAACGCGCCCTATCTCACGTCGGTGATGATGTACTGGGCAGAATTCACGGAAGATTCACGGTTTACCGATGAACCTCCGCAGCTTCGCCCACTCATCATCATTCAGTCGTGGATATGCTGTGATTTTTTTAATGACCACTGTTTACTTCTCTTTACTTGGCTATTTTCTCCTAAAGGGTGTAAAGATAGTGTAACGTACTTCAACGTATTTTTCTGGCAATACGTCACACCTAAATCCTTAAACAGCGCTCAGAAGAAATTGGGGAGAATACCCAGACATATGACAGTGGCTTCAGAGGTAGCTTATGTTGGTAGCGGTCCACAGTCATCGGCTGAATGCGCAGCAATAGGCGAAGAGTACCTTGATATTGTTTGCTATGACAGTTTACAGACAGTTCTCGCATTCGACTGCATATTATTCGAGACAGGAACACACACCCTTTTATGTAATTTTATGCACATCTGCGTACAGCTGCCCAATAGTAGAGCAGCAAGTACTAAGTCGTCTGCGTCTTCTCACGACGGCGAACGGAAATAGAGCGGTATAAAATTTCAATGATTGCTTTAATGAGAGCCTATCGCTACCCCGTAAGACTGTGCACTGAACTGTAAGTTGTCTCCTACCAACGAAATCTCATATGCAGGAGACAAGTTGAACGAATCGTCACAGATTACAGAAATAAATACCGGCCGCACGTATACAAACACATGCTCCTTTTCGGAAATCGCAAGGAGGCACGTGACGTACTTCTAAAAGGCCTATCATTAATAGTCCTTCGATTTAGTGGTTCAGTGAGTTGCCTTTAGAATGTCTAAAGCGACACTCTTGCTGCAATGAGAGCTCTAATTAATTAATTCCTAATTGTGGATGTTGTCTTGAGCGTCACGCGCTCAAGGGCAATTATGAGAGCGCTTACTAACTGCCTATACTGTTTGTCAAATATCATGTTATCAAAGCGTTTCCTCTGTTATTCATACAAACACGTCCAAAGAAACGATTCGAAAACAAATAAATCACTCCTCCAAGGTTCTCCTCAAAAGAGCGGAATAAACTGCATAAAACTGGCTACCACTTCGAGGTGCGGTTTGAAGTTTTTGGAGTCATTGGTATATTATGCGGTCTTAAAGGCTGCAGAGTCAAACGTGTCGTTCGATATCCACCATGCCTACAAGTTTTTGTACACCGTATTCCGCTCAGTTGCGGAAAACTGCATACGCTGGTCGCACTGGCGTAGCCAGGAAAGGGTAGTGGGTTTCAAACCACCCCCTCCCTGAATTTTTTTTCAATTTCGCATGTGTACATATACACTCACATATACAGAAGTATACACAAACATAAAGTATGGTTGCATACCCCCCACCCCACCCGAAAAAAGTTACGCCATCTCCCACTGAAGGGAACCATGAGAGAATTCGAAGCAGCGCATGGGTCGCCTTAAAGTTTCGTTCATAACGGGCATATTGCCCGATGTTAACGCGTCCTTGCAAGTGGAGCACAACATGAATTCAATGTAGTTGCTGTTGCTGTTACTCGTCCCGAAATCTTGTTGGAGCACGCCACGCTGGTTCATCGTGCGTCTGCAGAATCTCATTCCCCGACGCCATCACATGATTGCTGAGAGAGTGTAAGGGGGACAGGCCACAGCGTTTTGCCCAGCCCCTTACACAGGCCCGAACGCGCTAGCGCATGCCAGCACACATGGTTTTGTATGCGTTACGACAAGCTAGGACAGCATACGGCAGCCCGGGCCCCTAAAGTTCTCTGCGCGTATCATCATCAAGGCGGTCGAAGAACAAGACGAAGAAGACTTCTCCTTGGCGCGAGCGCGCGCTCTGATGGCTATGCTAGGTGGTAGAAAGCGGACGGTCGCCAATGTAACTACGGACACAGCCCCGAGCAAAAGCTGCTTCGCATCTAAAGAATTTCCGTCTAAGCTACTGGCGAGCCGGACTGGAAGGCGTCGTCCTAGTCAACGCCTTGGGCCCAATATTTCCACACGCGCTTGCATGTAACCAAGCCACTGCATTTATAACCACTTCCTTGCGCGCGCCGCTCCGGAACGCCGTACATTCCCGATTGTTCAGGATTGTTCTGATGAGCGTAAGCGCGCAATGCGAACAGTACAAATTATTCCGGAACTAACGCGGTCAGTGATAAGTTTGGAATCTTCGATGCCGCATGTATAAATGCCGACACGACTTACTGCTACAATAAAGTAAAAGGTTGGGCGAGTTGGTGTTGGTTCATGATAAACAGAGGGGTGCGATAATACGGTACACAAAGAAAAAGATGGACACGGGACGACGCGCCATCAGATTACGCGACGGCCGAGGACTGTTCTCGCCGTTAACATTGTACAGCGTGAATATGCTTGCACGTTGAATTTTCATTTGCCGGACACGAGTTCAGCTAAACAAACCGTTCTGTATTTCCCAGTCTTGCTGCAGTCTTCTTCACCGTCACAAATACGGGACAAAATGGCGCTCACCTCGACAAAGGGTAACCACACCGGCTCCCGAGCGAGGCAGCACTGACATCGACACATCCTCATTCAGACAGACATGTCACTCCGACGTCTAATCATTTAATGCTTCTAGTCTCATCACGTCTATTGCGTGCAAACTGAGTTAATGAAAATTAATTTGAAGGAAGGACGTGTAACAGAAACTCGGTTTTTAATGCTAGAACGAAACACACTTGCGCCACGGTGCGGCAGAACCTGCCACTGAGCGACATGCCATCGGCGTCGTCTGAGAACGCAATCGCAGCACCATCTTCAGAAGTTCTGCACCCTCGACAGAGTTAGAACATTCTGAACATTCTCCAACCTCGCCTCGCGACAAAGAAGGAAACGTTCGACGCTCCCTGACAACCCTGACAAGTCTATCGAACAGGAACATATACGTCTTACGGTGACTTTCACGGCGGAACCATTGGGGCGCAAATGCCAAACTATGGCAAAGAAAAATGATTGTATAAAAACGCGGATGGTTTAGCTGAAGCATGAAGTTGCAGAGGTGAATTTACTCTACAAAATGGCAGTGTTGTAGGCGTTACTGAAAAAAAGTAACTAAATACGTTACTCGTTACACTATAAAAAAAGGAACGCGTTACCGCCCTACGTTACCTACAAAATAATGTAACGCGTTACCGTTACCGTTACCGAAAAAAAGTAACGGACGTTACCTCTGCCGTTACTCCGACGTCATAAATTTTAAACAATGTGTCTTTGCTGCAGGAACCCGCAATAGGAATTTTTCTAAATCTCAAATTTACGTTTCACATAAAATTTAGAACCCAAACAACGATTATACCCAAAATGCTGCTTTAACGAGAATTATTTGCACAAATGCACTGGACTTTAGCTACGTTATAGTGGCTTAAAGTCGCCTGTAGAATTGCATGTGATGGCTTCTCACTCTGCCACATGGTGAAGCCATTTTTCTCAATGTGACATTATACACACTATGAGATTCAATTATTAAAACTATCCGCAAAGAAAGCATCACTGAACTTTCAATAAAGTTTACAGTAATTCTGACGGCGTGCTTCTACTAGCAAAATAGGTGCGCAAATTTTGTAGTAATAAAAGAATGATTTAATGGCCTAGTCACAGAAAAATATCTGTGAAAATACTTTTTTTGTTCACTTTAACCTATATAACCTGTTAATCTGTATAGAGTGTTTAAGATCAGCCTCGTTCGCTCAGGAGTTCAATACCCAGAAACTCAACTGTAGTTGCAGATAGAAAGAAGCAATATTCAGTTTCAAAACAAAGTTGAAAAGCCTTATCAACGTTGTAGCAACTATAAAATGTCGCATATTTAGACACTTTTCAAAAATAGTTTCCTTCGCTATACAAGTTCCAAACAATGTTACTGTACTCTTTGTTGCGCATACATGTCATACACAAAATGTCTTTGTAACGGTAATATTTGCGTTTTTCATCACTGTAAACGTTCCAGAACGACAGGTAATAAAATCGGTCCCTCTGTATTGAATATGTTCGCTATTTTTTGCTCGTAAATTATGCAGGTAATAAGAAAACTAGGTTCCTCTTCAGGCTACTGGGTGACATGTGCATAAAATACAAAATACTCAATTAAATCTAAAACATCCATTTTGGGATCCGTGACGATCTCTCGTTGAGTCACCCGTTTGCGATAACCACCTGCCGTGTAGCTGAACCGTGGTTGGCCGTAACCGTAGTTAGCTTAACCGCGATTAAAGCTGTTCGTGTGACAGCGGTATTCATGGGTTTTGGTGGAAACAGAGCGAAGAAAAATTATTTTCACAGTAAGACGTTTCGCGTCCCACTCGTTTTCTTTTTGAGGGTCTTCTTCCTGCCGTGGGGTCACGCCTATTCTCCATGATGTGCAGAACTCCGTTGAGGCCGACTCACCTATCGGCAGAGCACCTGTAGACCGGTTGACGTTACCGGCTGTCGCCTGGATGGGTCAGGATTCCACAAAAAGCCGCTTATAGTAATTGGCTTCTAAGTCAACGACGCGGGAATGTTAAATTCGATGCGCTCGTCTTTCACCACGCTGGGCCTACCGAGTGTACTCCTTTGTCACCCGGACTTGCGGACGTCCTATTTATGTTGCCTCTCGGGAAAGTTCTTTGTTTCCCCCGCGTACTAAGCCTCACGATCAGTACATGGTATGGAGTAAACCAGCCCTCGCGCTTTTTTCTCCGGGCAGCCTGTCTCTTGGGCACGAAAAGGCGCAGGTGCCAGCAATCCACCTGCTACAATCCACTTCCACGAAAAGCATGTCCGTACAGTTTCTCATGGCGGATTCCGCGGCTTTTTTCAAGCTTTGTGTGGCGATGGCCCAACTTTTTCCAAAGTTAGTCGACGCGTCTTAGGAATTGGTCCCCACATTTTCCACAAACAAAAGTGATTCCGCCTGCACTTTTTTGTTAGTGCCTGGCAGGCGGACAGCATTCCGAGGCTGCGACAAAAAAATTCGTCGTGGCGAGCTCTGGGAAAAATGCACCTACAGGATGAAAAAGTAACGAGTAACATGACACCTCACGTTACCGAAAAATGTTAACGTAAGTACGTTACCCGTTACAGTTCCGAAATAGTAACGAGTACGTTATTAAGTTACTGAAAAAAGTAACGCGTTACCGGTAACGCCGTTACTTGTAACGCGTTACGACAACACTGCAAAATGGCAAACGCTGCAGTTTTGCAGGCATTGTGGGAAGGTTTGGGTTAATTAGTTAGATACGCGCTCTATCTGATCTTTCGTTGAGACCTTCGGTATTGTTTCAGTTACCAGGACAAGCTGCAGGCAAATGACACAAAAGCAACCTTTCTGAGCGAAGAGCTTTATTGTCTGGACAAGAAACACATCAGGTGGTCTGAGGCCCCAATACGACAAGCCCTGCTATGGCATGCAAAGTCTCCGTGTAGCTACCAGCAAGGGCGTACCCAGGGCGTGGCGCATCAGGCCCGTCACTGTTTACATTGATTGACAACACATTAATGCTTTGAACTGTGGCATGCACCTCTTGAATGACAGCAGGAGACTATTTTGACGTTCGATTACTGCCATATATGTATTGAAAAACCTGAAAGATCAGCTACTGGCCCCAAACAGTTTAGTGTGCAATACACGAGACTACATAACCTCAAGTACTTGAAAATGCTGCTTGACATCAATGAAAGACAAAAGCCGTTCAAGCTGGTCCCGCACCCTGGGTTGCCAATGGTGGCTACTTTTCGCCAAATTGGCGAACTTGAGAGGCCCGTGGCGACCTAAAAGCATGAATGGCGACATGGCGAATTTTTGGCGATTTTCGGCATAGGCCTCCACTGAGTTACGCATCTTAAGCTCAGTGTGTTCCCAACGAATGAGCGGCAACATTCTCTGTATTTTTCTTGGGTTTAGACCCACTGGTAGAATGTGTACATTACGCGTCATTCGGTATGTCCGTCCTGTGACTCGTGTGTATCTCCTCAATTCATCTAGATGCAGGAGGTACTGGAAAGTGCCCCAGCGACATTCTAGCAAAATGTAAGTCAGCGGACTGCCTTGCAAAGCGCGAGGGGCAGTGTTTGACTATAAGTTTATGGCTGTAGGTGCTTTAAGCTTCTCTGAAGTTTCGCTTCAGTAGGGGCTAGACGATGGCTTGGCCGCGTGTTCCGACCATTTGTTCCGCCAAAGCTCCAACTGTTTTGAATAGCTTGGCGACTTATTCACTGTTGCAGTACCCCCACTTCAGCTCGTAAAGACCGTTTTGGAATAGCGAAGAGAGGCGGATACGCGGCTATTCGTACAATAAAAAAACTATTTAATGAGGCATTTTCCACTTTCTCGGTGAGCGTGTGCAATGAAAACAATTGTTATATAATATTTTACATTGTCTACATGCTCATTAATAACGCATTAACGCATCGGATTCACGCGTGTAGATATAGGTGACTTTAAGAAAGGGTCGGTGGCGTCCGGTATCATATTAGTTCTCAATGAAAAGGTGTAAGACTCACTAATGATCGGTTCCTGTAAGAATTCTGTCGTGTTACCTTCAATAAACCTTTTAATACTTTTAATTCATATAAGGGTACGTAAAGCTGTCTACAAACAATGCTTTCACGGTTTTCGCCCAAGGTTTACCGCACTTTTCCTTTTGAAACGAGCGGACAGGGATGGAACGATATCATAAGCGTTTCATTCATTCACCCTTGCGCCACCACGCACATCTTGCGGCTAGTCGGAGAAGCAGCACCATGCACTCCCATGGTGAAGCGGGCGATACGAGTGGTATTGAGAAACGTCAATATAACTTCAGGGTCTTGTATGGTACTGTATTCTACGGGGCTATACGTGAGTGGAAATTTTTATTACTAGGTATGCCGCACATATCTAGAATGGCGACTTTTTTGGCGAAATTTGTACAAGAATGGCGACTTTTGGCGACTTTTTGCTCATCGTTTGGCGACATTTACTCGAAAGTCAGTGGCAACCCTGCCCGCGCCTCACAAAGGAGCACGTGTTCCCCTCGATAGGGTGGCTAGAAGGGGAGGTGTGATGACCGGGTGGCAAAAGTTGGCCGCCATTCGCGTGAATGCCGTGGGGCGGCGCTGTCGTCGGGGGCGCCGTCAGCGAACGTGGCCGATCTCCGTTCTCGGCAGGGAGAACGCTTCAGTGGAAATGCGTTACCAAATTATATAAAACTTTACCTGAGTTCCTTAGTCAGCGCACAGCTTGTATTGCGCTGCTGGTATCATGCGGTTTTGAAATACGGGGTACAGAGACGAGTTTTGTTCCGACGGAAAGCAAGCAGGCCTCTTGGAAAGCCATATTGAAGCATTACTACTGGGAGGGCGGGGCATAATTATGCTCCAATGCGCTCTGATCATTTTATTCGTGCGCCTCATTACGTGCGAAAGCAGATAACTTGATTTACGCCAACCAAATCAGGATTAAACCCTGGCATACATGGTAATACAAGGTTCGGTAGTCTTTTCAGGCTCAATTCAGAAACCAAATAAATAAATGCAACATGTTACTAGGTAAAGAAACTTTATTGTGTACAACAGAATGCACTTGATCGTTTCCGCGGCTTGTCTCACATCACGCAAGGCTTTATGAAATGCGAAGCATTTCTTAGCGAACCTTTGGCACTTTGAGCTTTTCTTTCTATCTTTCTATCTATCTATCTATCTATCTATCTATCTATCTATCTATCTATCTATCTATCTATCTATCTATCTATCTATCTATCTATCCGCTATGTCTGGGTGCTCTCATGATCGCCTCATTAACTTGGTGTAGACCAAAATTGGCATGGGAGTGTAAGAGGATTTGATGAATATGACTATCGGGCCATGGTATGAATAACGTGGACATCCCGTCGAGTGTGTCGTCAAACCCTTTCCTCCAGACACGTGTGGCACCATACCCGTTTACCACGGCCCGCGGTGTACGGGTATGCGCCACAGGTGATTGACAGTTTATATCTACCCAGCGGCGGCGAGAACAGACATTGGTAATTTAAATGCAATCGCGAGCGTTAAAGGGACCGACAACCAATCTTCATGGTACCTATTTTCTTCAGCACAACGGAAAGCTCATCGGTCAGAGTGTCTATTCAAGGTAACGTGGAAAACACCACGAAACATTTGCAATCAGAATTCGCCAGCGTTGACCCGACGAATGGAAGGAATCAAACCGAAGTATTTTGCGTGGCAATCAGGTATTCATCTGCAACAGCACCTACAGTGAATTCATAGTGTGCTCCACATGCAAGGACGCGTTAACATCGGGCAAGATGCCCGTGATGAACGGAACTTTAGGTCTACCATGCGCTCCTTCGCATCCCCACATATGGTTCCCTTCAGTGGGGGATGGTGATTTTTTTTTCTTTTGACTTTTTTGTCATTCATTTCTTTGTTTGTCAGCCCTCGGAATGGTGCGTGCCAACTTGAAGAACTGTTCTTGGCAAGTCGGTGAACGGAAAAGGGACACTTTTTCCAAACAAAATCTGTAACCGGAATCGCACCCTGGCACGAAGCACCAACGCTGAATTTTTTTCTTTGAGGTAGACGGCATCTTTAAAATCGAGAATTGGACGAAATCTCGTCTGGTCGGGATGTAATGGCATTGTAGAAAGAAAAAAACAGGACGCCGACCAAGAAGGTGTCAAAAATATAATAAAAGATGTTTCGGCTTTCACACAGGAACAAGGCTTCCGTGTGGAAGCCGAAACGTCTTTTATTATATTTTTAACACCTTCTTGGTCGGCGTCCTGTTTTTTTCTTTCTACAGAAGGCATCTCTGCCAGCACACAGCACTCATGAATCAACAGCACACGCCAACAGTTTGCAGCAAACTATACACAACTACAAACCACCGGCCAGGCACGCGGAAACGCTGACGGCGCCCCAGACGGTAGCGCTATGTTGTGCCCTAGCGGCGATCACGCGAAAGAGGACCACCCTCTCCTATGGCTGGCCGCCGCGCTCAGCACACCTCCCCTTCTAGCCACCCTACCCTCGAGCTTTCAAAAAATGAGCTTGGGGAGGGCCGTCTATCTGTTTTCAACAGAGGTCTACGTATTAAGCTTCATGCGTGCGATCGACTGCACAATTACTAAACTAGCGAGATATAGAAAGTCAATATCAACAGTTCACTTAAAAAAAAAGTCATAGTTTCGCCGCAACGGCGAAGCAATGAGTGCGATAGCAACAAATTTGAATGTAACGCGAAGAGCGGAAACCTACTCGAAATTTCCAGCGCGCCGCTCAAGCGCAAAGGACGCACGAAAAAAACACACACAGAACGAGCGCGAACTATCATGCGCCACAGCTCGACACTTGAAGCACACTGCTCAAACATAAATCAGGACGCACGAAACGAACGAATAGGTACACACAGGGCGAGCGCGAGCTAACTGTGACAATTGCTACTTATTTTTGTTTGAACAGCGCGCTCCATTCTCAAAAGCGGCCGCTGCAGCGAGCGAAGTGTGTTTCGTACGGTCTGTGACTTCAGCGCGGACATCGCGGAGACAGCACATGACAGACAACCCCCGCTTCCCCCCCTCCCCCCGCCTTCCCCATTATTTCCTCGGATAAGCGCACGAATGCGACCACGCCCGGTAGGGCGAAGAGAAACGGCGCTCGCAGGAGCGGGGCGAGCTGGCCGACGCCTTTAAGTGCGCCCGTTGCGCTCCTAGCGCCATCTCGCTGGTAATGAAGAAACGCTCATAAGCGCCTGCCGTCTTTGAGTACTGCGGTAAAGGGTGTGTATATAACGCTGGCCGTTAGCCATCTGGAAGATCTGCGTTTTGTGGTATAGCGTTTAGAGCCACGCACTGCGGATCGAGAAGTCGCTGTTTTGATTCCGCGCTTTGGAAGCTTTTTTTTTTTCGGAATTATTTTTCTTTGGGAGTTTTATATATATACATACTTATACATAGACGCAGCATGACGGCGGTGACGGCGACGGCAGAAACCAGCCGAGACTGTCCATGTAATTGCTATCGCAATAATAACAGAGCTGAGCTGAACGGAGATAAGGTAGCTAGACAGAGCCTTTAGTGGCGAAGGCTGGAACGAGGGCCGGCGCAGACAGCTCCATAGAGACACGACACGCATAGACAACAACTCGAACAGGAACTCCACTCGCTGGACTCTGAGCGAACGTTTTCGTTGGCGAAAATACTAGGCCCTTGGTCGTCTAGGATAAGTTTCAATTAATTGGAGATTTTTGTTTTCTTAAAGTTCACGCGACAACACACGCTGCGCATCGGAATTAGAAACTTGCAAGTAGTATCAACATAGATGTCAGGCAGCGTGAGCAGTGTTATAGCTACGCGTTTGTGAATATGCTCGTAACTTAGGCACTTCGTATTTTCAGGCGCGTCGCGTGTTGCGCTGGGGTGCCTCGATGGGCACCTGCCCGCAGGTGGAGGGTGGACGCGCGTGTGCATCAGTGGACGGAACAGAAAAGCTTGGAAACAGCATATTTTACCTCCAAATAATAATAAATATGGCTACTTATGCGCCAAAACAGAAGTTCAGATGTAGCCAGAAAGCAGCCATGGAGCAAACCTCGAATTTTCGTCGCCAGACGGGATCGTAAAACAGCCAATTTGGCGCAGTATAGCCACCAACGGCAACTGTGGCCAGGTTTGTATCGAATTTGTTGTACATTTTTGAAAATAAGTGAATTGAAATGTCAACTAAAACTAAAGAATTACACCATTTCCCGCTAAAGAGGACTATGAGGCGATTCGAAGCCGGAGCACTTGCACGATCGCGTTCCGTTGGCGTTCGTTGCGCATGTTACCGACCTCGCGTAGTGGAACGTGAAGAGGAACGCTACGCGCGTCGTGTCTTCCCTCTAGCCTGGCCGTTATTTCTCACAGGGCGAGCGGGGAACGCGGCCGACAGGCATGCGAGAGGGGGGCAGAGTAGGAGATAGAGGGGGAGGGGACGTGCATGCGCTGGTCCTTATCGCGGTGTTGCGCAGGAGAGAATTTCGGCATGTCTAGCCCGCGCTTCAGAGGAAGTGGAGGGGGGGGAAAGGGGGAGTGGTTAGGGGGAGTGGAGAGGAGGTGTGGGGAGAGGGTATGCGCATGCGCAGTAAGGGTGGTCACGCCGCACACCACCACCATCACCACCGGTTTAACTCCGCTATAAGATGCTTGGCATATAAAAAAGACTCTGAAAGTCGCATTCAATATAACGTTAAACATGCGCTCCAATTTAAATACGATGTATGATGAAACACCGCCAGAGCCGGCTACAACCCATGCGTCCACCGGCCTTCAGATGGGGTTAGAAGGGGTAGCTCGAACACACCCTCTGTGGCAAAGGCTTGAACGAGGGCCGGCACAGACAGCTCCGTAGAACGCGGCTCGCTGGGCAAGTTGGGAATATACACTCTAAGCCAAAAGAGAGCAACGGGGGTATAGGGGTTCCTCCTTTGAGGGAGCAAGTGCATTGCCACTCCCATTACTCTCCTAAAAGGAGCAACGGCAAGGGGATCAACCGTTGCTCTCCTTTCAGTTGCTCCTTCAGGGGATTAACGGTTAGTCCCCCCACTTGCTCCCTGAGGACCAACTGTTACTCCTTCCTGATGCTCCTCAAGGGAGCAACGGATGCTCCTTCCCGTTACTCCTTAATTTCTTCTGAGGCCAAAAAAAAATCGTTTTTGATTGACTTATAGAGCACATTGAGGTTTATACAGATATTTGTTTGGATGCACAAACGGTATACAGACATCTCACTCAGAAATAAATTTCAGAAAATTTGCAACAAACACACAGGATTCGAACTCGTGACCCCTTAATCTCCATGCGCGTACGCTAACCACTAAGCCACCACACGGTACGGCCCCGTTTGAAAGGAAACGGGGTTATGTATGTACCGACGGGTCGTTGCGCGTTCTGACACGTTAAGGAAATGAGCATAGGCGTGCAGAACCATTGGTGATGTTCAAAAGAGAATCGAAAGTAACAGTGTAAACATCTGAAAACGTCAGGGTAATGAGTCTCTCGCGAAAACACAGGCTTTGCCAGAGGTCCCTTTTGCGCTAGCTAAAAGGCCAGCAATTTCTTTTTTTTTGCCCGGAGGTGTGTTTTCTTCTTTATTATCATTATTATTAATATCAATATTAATATTTTTTTTTCGCGGAAGAGTCACCTCCCCTTTGAGAAGACAACACAGCTTGAGCTGAAAACGTCCATTTGCTCTATGATTAAACACAAAGTGAAACTACCGGACCCGATTGCGATAGCTGCCCTCCAGAAAAATTAGCAAGTGACAAGGTAGAGATGAGGGGGGGGGAGGCAGCGGCATTAGCTCGCTGTCAGTCTTTCTGCGCATCGCAATAAAAGTGTTCGTTGCGTGATCTCTGCTGCAACCCTGCAGTCGGGGCTTTTGCTGATTTGTACTGGAGACGGCCGTTCAGCAGAAAACCGCAAATGTAAAGTCTATCAACTGTGTACTTCTCTCAACCGCTTCTTTGTCGTGAAGTATATACGGAATCTCGCGAAGCTTCGCATTTTATTGCCACATTCTCAGGCTATATATTTATGCCAAGTGTTATACGCAAACACACCAGTTAGCTTGCGACGACAGCAGCTTCAGGTGCTGGCGTTCTAGTGCAACCATGCCTTTTATTAGGAACGTTTAGCTTGTATTAGGGGCTTTTAGCTTTACGTTACCGTGTTACGAGTTGCCGGAAGGAATCTGTGCATGCGCGGGCCTTTACGGAACGTGAACTACTCGCCGGTTTGGCTTTACATGTATACGGCCCTATCTCGCAAATCCACCTTCGTTCGCGGCTACTCGCGATACCCGCTTTACCGAGGCTCCAGCCGCCGAGTAAAAATAAGCCGAAGTGTGAGCGCCAATTGCGATCACCTTGTTTCAGCGGCTAAAGTCACTAGAGTGAGTTGAAATAGAATACCGAAGCTGTAAGCACGTAAGAAGCCTTGACATAAATACCCGGACAGGCTGAATAGGTGGCGCCATCTAGCGGGAACAAGATGAACCAGGTAAGCAAAAAATTGTTATTGCAGAAACATCGTGCGTTCTACTTCTGGTGTAAATGTCTTGCCGCGGCATAATTACGAATGAGTTATCTTTTCAATTGCTTTTTTCCTCAAAAACACTAGGCGAAAACAAACGTGCCCGTACTATGGTTGCACGAAGCGTCACAAGATGGCGACACCATCGTCGGATAACTTGGTATCCTACACCCCTTTGCGGATATCGGGATACAACCCCTCGTGATTTTGCCGCAGCGGTGATACAATCTTACTTAAATTAAATATAATTGATGTGCAGTTATCATCACCATTTCGTGGTTTATTCAAACGTAAAGGTATCCGTTTACGTACTTACGTAAGCGTTTACATACGGGGAGCTAAAACGTTTCTAAAACATGTGTTGCGGTAACGCGGTAAGGTTAAAAAGTATACGTACAAGCTAAATGTCCCTATTAGCGTGCGTATCTCTCTGTTCAGTTTACAAAAAGTAGTTTCCTTACGCCAGCCCGCAAGGAAATGTGGCCCATGCATCGACCGATACAGGGTGCGTCCTGCAGGAGAGCAACGGTTGCGCGCCGAGAGGAAATGTTGCCGTTCGTCCTTCTGTTGCTCCCTTCCAACCTAACCCTAAACGGTTACTCCCGCAACTTGAGACATGTCAGCCATCTTGTTCCAGTTGGTCTTTTTGGGGAGTAACAGTTGGTCTTTAGGACTAAAACCCGCAGTTACTCTCATTTTTCCCATTTTTGGCTTAGAGTGTAGAGTAGCTCGTGATTCCGACAGACACGTAGCTACATATCGTGGCGTCGTAGGAGACGCCGGGTTGTTAGCGTTTTCAAACTTAGAACTGTAAAAAGCGTGCATTATACCACGCTTTTGGCAAGACCCAATAGGTCTTCCTTCTTCATTACATGACCTAGCTCACACTGGCATCAAAGTGGGCGCGTCCGCGCCAGTACCCAAACTATTAATTGCGTAGTCGTTTCTAATAAGTTTTCACATTCTTTCTTCAATGTGTGACGTAACAATCGATGGCAGGAGAAGCGGACAAGGAAGAAGTGCTCGTGGAATAGAATAAAAGTACGGCGTTCTCATTCCTACAGTCATGATACGTCTCGTCGACCAATCGCGTTTGTCCGTTATGTCGTGACG
This sequence comes from Rhipicephalus sanguineus, assembly GCF_013339695.2. Taxonomy (NCBI): domain Eukaryota; kingdom Metazoa; phylum Arthropoda; class Arachnida; order Ixodida; family Ixodidae; genus Rhipicephalus; species Rhipicephalus sanguineus. Next base: position 66,349,474 of record NC_051182.1, read on the forward strand.
TAAGAGAGCGCGCTAGCTACGCGCTGAATTGCTCTTTAAACTCGCAATGGGTCGGTCGCCTGCTGTACGTTCCAAAGAGGAGCAGTGGTAGTACGAGGGACGTCGGCGCGCCCAGAAGCGCGTGTGTGCGTGCACCGTCATATCAATGCGACTAGGGAGCCTACATGACCGGCTGTAAGTGCGACCGACGACGATCAGGCAAGTGAAGCCAAACGCACGCGCGACGCCGCGCAGTCGGAACGCTTCCTCAGCTTTGCTGGCGTTCTCTTTTCACAAACAGAAGGAATGGCTTTAAAGTTCGAATATTCGAATAAATATTTCCTTGGATCGGCTGAACGCGAGGCTCCCAAGGACGCCAGGAGGGGTGGTATTTTTTCGCCTCTTACAATACCTGGGGAACCGTCGCAGTCGTGCCTTCTCAAACTGAGAGTTCGGTGGTAAATATGCATATGCGTGGCTACCGCTATCGGGTGCCCTTAGAAGAGGTTGGAGATGATAAAATAGGACTCCAGCACTTGAGGTCGCAAGACTATTTGCCACATCGTTACCTCCCGACTGGGACCTCATGTGAGCCGGCGTTCAGGCGACCGTAGTCCCAATGACATTCTTCTTTTGTTCAAGAGAACATGAAGCACACGTAAATCCACATCATCTGTACCGGCGTCTTGAAAGGCGGTTCAGATGGCCGAGAGTTCTGCCGGTGCAGGGGCCGCCTAGTTCATTGTGCATATATTGCGCTTGGCCTCACCATTCGAGGATTTGTACCATGCTAAGGTCAGGCTTTGTCCATAGAGAGCGGCGTTTGCAAATATCACATCGGTGGTATGCAAATGGTGTTGCGGAGAGAGCGGCTTTTTTTGCCGGTAGAGGCCCCGTTTGCGACGTTTTGCGGATTTAGGAAGTGCAGATAGCTGGGCCAGTTCGTATGGATCCATGGATGCAAGCAGCGCGAAAAGCAAGACGACGCACACAGGGAGGAATGACAAGAACAGCGCTCGTTTTTGTGATTCTTCCCTGTGTGCGTCGTCTTGCTTTTCGCGCTGCTTACTTCCATGGTTTTGCGGATTGCATGGATTGGCATCGGTAAGAAAAAAGCATGCGTGGTGTCTGCACTAGCAGTGCTCAGAGGTTCCATACGGACACGTCGGGTTCCCCAAATCAGGTTGTTCTGATATAGTGTGGAGAGGTGCAAACGGTTATAGAATGAACATCAAGATAGAGGGCGGGTGTTTAAACGGGGACACAGCGAAGCGAACGAGACACCACAAATCTCTTACACTGTGTCCGTGTTTGCATATCCAGCCTCTTTCGTGATGAATACTTACGAACCAGATCCACTTTCTATTGTTCTATATGGTGAACTCTGGACATTTCTTGGGAGTCAATGGGCTGAATAGCCTTTTGACCATGCAGCTTTTATACTGTGGTAAACTTCGGGAGGCCCCTTATGGTCCGATGGATCTGTTCGTGGAGTCTTTCTACTGTTGCACTTACTCATCCCTGAGACAACCCCAAGGGAGATTTTGCGCCCGTCATCCCCACTGTTCACCCACCTTCTTCGAGTGGAGTGGCACTGATTTTTTCAGCGACGCTTTTATAATTTACAAATTTCCGTGGCTGTGTCGTACCGAACAAAGAGGCGTTGTACGCGAGAACCCGGCGCCGGCGAAGCGTATAGAAATCACGCAGACACTGCAACTAATGTGAGGTGCAGAAAGCTTCCAATTCCCCTGATCCCGGAGGCAGTGCGAAACCACGTTGGTTGCAGAAAGCTTTCGGGCGGGATCAGTACAATCGACTCAGAAGAAAAAGCAGATCGATTTCGCCTCCTAGTCGTCTTAGGGAAATGCATAAGGGACTTCGTGACTTCTGCAATAGCAATTATGGGGACACTTGGCAGAGCTTGTTGATGGGCTACTTCCCACATAACCACGAGAAAAACCTAGCCGCCTCAGCGCCACCAGCAGGTAGAAGCACAAGAAAATAGCTTCCTAGACCTACTCATCTTTTCTTGCGCTTCTTCTTTCTGCTGGTTGTGCTTAGGCGTGCTGGTTCCTCATTCGGTGCGTTTCTGCCGTCGTCAGCGGCGTGCCGTTCCATATATGTATAGGCATGTACAGGAACTAAGATCAAAACCCAGCACCTCCACCAAAATATACCGGAAACACATGGCTAAAAGCGGCGGTAGCACCGGAACAGTAGCACAAAGAACTGGACGGGTGCAGGCAGCGTTGCAGCAAACACAGACTAGGCAGCTTCAGCTCGTCCCTCGCGCAGGGCTGGCGATGTGGTTGCATCGCTGGGTATTCCTCTTCATTACAATAGATATATAAAACCGGCAAAGAAACATATTTTAAAATAACATTTTCCCGAAGCGCGAACGGCGATTGCACGACCGGTGCGCCGTGGATCCAGGGGCGCGCGACTTATCGATCAGCGGCGCAAAGCGTTTAACCGCTCGGCCACGACGCATGCATCATTTAGTGCACTAACGCCGAGATATTTACATACATCATTTGCCGTCGGTGGTACGCGGATCGCTGTGATGCTTCAGCGTGGAAGAGTTGTGTTCCCAATCACTCGCGATATGGCGCAAATGACCACATGACGCACTTAGAGTGTCGCCCCGCCTCTCATTCGCCGGAGTGGGGTTGCCGCCTTTGGCTCTCTACTTTGAGTGGAGAGAGAGAGAGGGAGAGAGAAAGAAAAAAACACGGTTGATACCTCTGTCATAGAAATCAGCATAACACGAAAGTGAAACGAGTCTTTAAAAAGTAGTTTAATGTTCATTGTACATTGAGAAACGAGGGCTTGCACAATGTCTGTTTGTGCATGGCGGCTATTGCACCGTTTGATGTGGACGCGCCTACGTAGGTCCTAGTGGCACATCTGCCTCTCGACGACTCTCCACCTCGGCACATCTCCATCTCGAACACAGGGTATGGGGAAACCCGCGGAATGATGATACCAACAAGCACATAATAAACACTAGTACTCCACTAGTATTGGGCGTCCATATGCCCTCAAGGAAAGCGTCGTCATTCGAGGAGAGAAACGGCAAGGTGTGCGCCCTCCAGCAATTCGGTAACCTGCACTCCTCATGCATACACTGCCACACAGCGCTTCAGGAACGCGAGAGGCAGAGCTCGTAGCTTGAGCCGCGAACGCGGAGAGGCGTCCTGAAGCCCGCTGTTGTGCCTCTCACCATAGGCGTGCGCACAGGGGGGGGGGGGGGGGGCCGCCTCCCCTAATCACCTAAGAGGGAGGCGCAAAATCTGCCCCGTACATTGACCCTTCTAGTCACCTAAAGGGAGGGGGGCGCAAAATCTGCGCCATACATTCACTTAGTAGGGGGTGGGGGGGGCGCTGCGATTAACCTTCGCCCCCCCCCCCCTGATGGGGAACCCTGCTTACGCCTATGCCTCTCACTGCGAGAAAGCACTAACTAAACTACTGACTAAAACTGTATTGGAACGAAAGAGAGTGGAAATCGGGGAGCGAGCGTCCGATGGGCTGAGACTTCCAATGCGCGTCCTGTCGGCGCTCGTTAGTGTCATGATGCCTTATTTCACTTCACCTCTCCAAGACAGCGACACCACCCCACACGAACGAAGGTCACTGTGAAAGGGAGAATTTGTGAGATTATTGTTCTTGTTCTGCGCTAAAAAATGTAACAGGGGGACGACACGGGAACACAGACGGGCGCACGTCTGTGTTCCCGTGTCGTCCCCCTGTTACTTTTTTTAGCGCAGAACAAGAACAATGCAGTACCAACTAGCCCCCATTGAAGCCTCATTGTGAGATTATATAAGACACGTTTGTGGGGCCGCGCGCCTATGGCGTAGTGGGTAGTGCACCGGGCACCTTTTGTCGCGGACCGAGAAATCGTCACTTTGATTCTCGGCAATGAATATTTCTCTTCTAGTTTTTCCTTTGTCATTTGTTAGTGTGCATTTTACCAACGTCGTATCCGTGATCGGAATGCGTCGATAATACTGGTGGACCCCGGCATAGAACACTTTCGTGTTAAAATTGTTGGCGAAAAAAATTCATAACAGGGGATTCGAAACCGCTCACCGTCCATCTAAAGGCGAGCGACCTAACCACTCGGCAATCAAGGCGCGCTAGGACAGCATAGCATAGCCTTCTATACTATAGTGTAGTAAGGTGGTGGGAAAGGGAAGTGGGCGCAAGGAGGAGAGATGTGAAGGAAAAGAGGAGGGTAGAGTGTAAAGCGTAGCACAGAAAAGATCAAAAAGATAGAAATACAGAGAAAGAAATGCAGTTAGAAAAAGAAAGGGACATATTAAACATACACGAAAGAGAAAAAGAAAAAGTACAGAGAGAGAAATAATAAGAAAGAAAGAAAGAACGAAAGAAAGAAAGGAAGGAAGAAAGAAAGAAACATTTGGGCTGGGAACTTTAAAGGGCCCCTCACCAGGCCACATAGCAAAATTTAGTTAGACGTTGGAAGTTGTTGTATGCCGAATGAAGAGCAGTATGCCGCAAGAATTTTTCAAATCGGTTCATTACGAGCTGAGAAAAACAATAATTTGTAGCGGCGCGAAACCATGATGTGAGGAGGCGAGTTTCAAACCCTTGCCACTCGCCCCGTGTAGCCTTAGCAAGCCAAATCCCTTCCCCGCCCTCTTCCCTTGACGCAGACGCATGAACACGTCATGCGCATGCATGCTCACGTGCACATGACGTGCCCGAGCCAGCCCGAGCACGCGAGCGGCGTTGCACGGCCGCTACCTTTTTTTTATGTAACGGCCGTGGGCGTTTTGTCGGCGTTCTCTGTGATGTACTGCCTGTTTCTGCAGGACGGGCATGAAAGTTGAGACATTTGTACGGGCACGAGATTGGTGGTATCATGAGCCAGTGCTGCATTAACGTTTACTTGGACGCGGTAGAATAAATGAGCATAGTGCGTGCTCGAACGCGCCAGAACATTACTTTCGTTTCCAGGGCTGGCGTCTGCTCGATGCGCTAACCGCTGGGACACGAACGCATGGGAAAGGGAGGTATACATTAGCTCCGCATCTCGCTGCAATTCACGAAAAAAAAAATGAAAAAGACGCACATATTCCCTTTGTGTGTCTCATTATTTCTCTCAAGCTTTATTATTCTATTCAAGCAACAAATTACAAAAACTACACATGTCGCGTCAAATAATTATCGCAGTGTCACGTGCTACTGTTGGCGACGTCAGAGCACAGTCGTCTACGTTGAGGAGCGACGTCACGGCACTACCATCTACGTAGGGCCATTTTCTCATGTACGTGATCCCCTCATTCTCTAAAGCGCGCGCCCGCGAGAGGAAGGGCAAGCAGCGTTCGCCTTGAAATTTGACCTGTTTCCGCGGCGCGTAGCGTTGCAAATTTTGGCAGACGTGATCGTGAACGCCCAGTGTATGCATTGCGCTCGTTAGCTCAAAATTGTCAAGCCTGGTGAGGGGCCCTTTAAGAAGGACACTTTAACAAGTAACATTCTCGTTCCGTTGGCGTTCGTTGGGCATACTACCGACCTCGCGTCGTGGAACGCGAAGAGGGACGCTACGCGCGTCGTATCTTCCATCTAGCCTGGCCGTTAATTCTCACAGGGCGAGCGGGGAACGCGGTCGACAGGCGGGCGAGAGGGGGGCAGCGTAGGAGAGGAGAGAGAAGGGGAGGGGACGCGCATGCGCTCGAGCTCATCGCGGCGTTGCGCAGGAGAGAATTTCGGCATGTCTAGCCCGCGTTTCAGAGGAAGAGTTGAAAGGGGGAGGGGAGAGGGGTATGGGAAAGGGGGAGAGGGAAAGTGGAGAGGGAAAGGGAAGGGAATATGGAGAGGGGAAGGGGAGAGGGTGAGTAGAGAGGAGGTGTGTGGAGAGGGTATGCGCATGCGCAGTAAGGGTGGTCACGCCGCACACCACCACCACCGGATTGAGCTCGGCCTTAAAGGGGTCATGAAGCACCCCTTGGGCTGATTGAAAAAACACATCCTGCGGAAAGCTGACACGACTATGAACTGCTCTGCCAAATATTACAGTCGTGCGCGCCGCGTAATGGCCACAAGCGGAGCGCGAAGTTGCCGTTTCCCCAGGCACCCTCTTTTCAAACAGAGGCCGGTTCTCACTCTCGTCGGTGGGCGGGGCGTCTGTCCGCTGTACGTAGCAAGAGACATAGCATGCTTATTGGCCGATAGCCGACGTAAATCGAGAGCGGCGTTCGGATCAGATGCGCTTCTTGCTGCGGGGTGCCACCACTTGCCGGCGCCGCACTCCTCAGTACACGGTAGCCGCACTCGCGCAAGCGAATCACAGCGGGAGAGCGATCGCGTTTCATGACGCGCGCTGGCGTAATTTCTTTCCCCCATGCCATCCCTCCCTGTCTAGCTTCCAGTGCGCTCGCCGGCACGAGAAAAGAGAGAAAGCGCTGGGAGCGTGCGCCAAACCCCCGTAACTCCGCTGATTCTTGACGGATTCGAGAAATTTTTGCGGCAATCGATTCGGGAGGCAGTACACTCCGATACTGAGGCCATTAGATCATTACTTGGAAAAGTGGTTCATGACCCCTTTAAGATACTTCGCATCTAAAAACGTCGGAGGGTTGCGTGAGATGCCCATTGTCAAATGCCTGAGGATATCGAGGGGGATCTCCCCCTTCGACGTTCGAAGTAACGACATGGGCAAATTTTCGCTCGGCCACAGATATCCCGACGACCTGCCGACGACCAGTCTCCCGATGCGTTTTGCTGGTGTTTTTGGTCTGCCATCATGTTACACTACTACGACATGCTGTCTTTGGAGGCGTCGGGGTCGTCGTCGGCCTAGTGTGACCAGACGGTCCAGCGACATCGTCGGCGGGCGACTCGTCGGCCGACCGTCTGCGTCTGCCTCGTGTCTGCGTCGGTGTCGTGTCGCTCTAGTGTAAACGCGCCTTAACGGTTGCGGAAGCCACATAACATTCGCCATATGACGCGTTCCTGCCCTAGCGACCTTTGGGTGGAAGTCGCCGTTAAGCTAAGCTGCAAAGGCGTGGCATTCGAGTATTCGAGCGCATTCCAGCGGGCTCCTTTGCCGTTCGGCTTGCGCTATTTTAAAGCGCCTACTGTGTTTTGCCGTCGCCGTCATGTCGTATATATATATATATATATATATATATATATATATATATATATTGTAAGGAAGAAAAGACAGAGACAGCACCCTTGCTGCGGGCCGGCTGTTCTATTCCTCTAAGCTTCGTCCTTCTCCTCGTCTAGCCGCGTATGCGCCCGTGCCCGAGCGCCGCTGTCTTCATTACACTCGGCCACACTGCGAGCACGGTGTCCTGCCAAAAAATGACCCTTCACTGGCGGTGGTCGTTTCATCTCTAATAAACCATTCAGAGGTCCTGCTCGCTGACGAAGGTCATGAGGCGCATAACCTTGGCGCTGAAGGTGCCCGCAGCAGCCACTCCACCGAAAGCTTCGCTGATTGTCCCGCGGCAGACACGACCGGCCGCGAGCTGTGTTCTCCGCCACAGATGGGAGAAGCTACGTGGCTACTCTCCACACCAAACAAGACCACCCACAAGCCACAGCAGTTGGCGATGCCGCCTCCATGCTCGCCAGTGCTTGAGCGCATGGAGCGGCCAGTTATTCTCGTACCTGAGATGCCCCTCACTCAGACAAGGAAACCAAAAATTGGGAGGCATATGCAGCTGTCCTCTATGCGGAGCCTGAAAAAAAATAAACGCCCGTTACTCGGCAGCGTGGTACGCTCCACCTAGCTCGTGCGGTGAGAGAGCGTCGATGAGATTTGGTCCGTCAGCTGCAAAGCTGCAGAGACGCGCGCAACGACAGAACTGCGGTGACAACACATCAGTGCAGTCATATGCCGTTCCTCCTACAGTGCGTCAAGAAATGCGACAAGAGAAGCGACAGCGGCAGCTACGACCTTCCCTCAATAGCCAGTGCCGGCCGCCAGAAACATGTAAACTCCAACACACCCAGTCGCAGCTGAACCGATACCTGCGAAGACCGCCAAGGAGCAGTCAATTTCGCCCACCAGAGACGTTTCGGCAGCTCGTCATGCTACGTCGCAGTCGTGGCCGAGTGTAAGGAAGACAGCGCCGCTGGGGCGCGAACGCGTGCTCGGCTACGGGAAGAGGAGGAGAACGAAGCTTGGGAGCAGAATAGAACAGCCGGCCTAGCGAACAGGCGTTGTCTCTGTTCTCTTCTTCCTTACAATATATATATATGCTTATCCGAGAGATAAGCCAAAATGAATTTGGCAACACAGAATCATAACTGGGTCCATGTTTGTTTCTTTATTGGCTCGTACCTGTGCAGTGTCGTTTTCTCTCCTGCTTTTCCTCTTCCTTTCTTTATCATTTTTTATTATTATTTTGTTTTCTCTACTTGTACAATGTAAAGTGCTTACGCTCACCTACCACTTGGAGACTATTCACAAGGAACGGGCGCAGGTGAAAGGTGGAAAGCCGACCCATTAAAGGGGCCCTGCAACACCTTTCTTTGTTATATTGGAATAGTCCCATTATTGACGTATGACTCTTCACGAGCCATATGCCGCAAAATTTTTTCGAATCCGTCAAGTCTAAGTGGTGTTACCAAATTATAGAGATCACGTTCCGCAGCTTTCTCTCTCAACTCAACGCAGCGAGCGCGCGGAAAGCTGCGCGCGGCGTGAGGGGAGGGAGGGAGGGCGGAGGTGCGAGGAGGCGACGTCAGCGCCGGCGGCATTTTTTTCATTTTTTTTCTCTCTGGCGTCTCGGCGCAACCACGTGGTCTGTGCCGCCACTTCCGGTCGGCTTGCGTCGTTCTCGTCGAGCGGAGTCGATCGCGCTGTGTATCGCGCGTGCTTGAAAACTGCGCGTCGGTTTGGTAATGTTGGGTGTGCACCTCGAACGCCGTAGTGTTTTCATCGCTCTGCCAACCATGGAAGCAAACGTGCGCGCTCGTTTGGAACGAATGACAGCTGAGATCGGTTTCGGCCCATACTCCGATACACCGCCTCGTAAGACGGCACTGGCAGACGACCCCGAAGCGCCGCCATTACCGGACGCCAGCATTGTTATCGGAGACACGCTGCGCCCGTGCCTCGGTCGGTCGTGAGAACGTGCCGACGATGCAGTTCTCAGCTGACGAGGCAATACTCGAACGGCTGCCACTCTCAACGGCAACCGGCGATGGTCAAAAGCACAGAAATATTCACGTTTTCGGCACTGCGCATGGCGAAGAAAACGGAACCACGCAACTACGAGCAGGCGAGCTGTCGGTGACACCGGAAGTGCTAATATTAATGTTTGTTCGGTGTTTTTAACGCGATAACATAATATAAACGTACATATTATCTACTTATTGAACTCAAAATTAACAACGAAAGTAATAATGAGGGTGTTATCGTGATTATGACATCAGCCAATGGTGGAACTGCGGACAATCGCGTCATATTTTGCGGACTAATACATCATTTGTCGAGAGAAGAGGGAGCGATTTTCAGCTGACTTTGAGAATTTATTGTAAATTCCAGGCCGTGCGCATCGCTATAATATTTGGCTGGCGTGTTCTCGGGAGCCTCGACTACCGATCGGCAGCGCTTTTTGAGCATGCTCGAAAAGTGCTGCAGGGCCCCTTTAAGGCGACACACTTCCCTCACGTGCGGCGGCACACGCTCATCCCTCCCACCTCGACTATAATTTTGGGTGGCCCGGTGCACGACGAAAGCCGGCAAACACGAGATCATAACCACATGTGGACTTTCAACGACTTTAGGCGATACACAGTTTTCTTTTTCTCTAATGCTCGCGCCTTGTCCACACCGGCGTGACCGTCGGCTCACTACTTCTCATTGGTCCCGCCAGGAGCGCAGCTGCGCTCTCTCCGGTGATTTCAAGAATGCTCACTAGATGGCGCACCACCGCCAGCCAACGCTCAAGGCGGCGCACACTACGCTCGGCGCAAGTGGCACAAGCGCTAGTTAGCTGAATGTTCTAGGATACATCTCCGCTTGGATACCTCCGCAGCATGAACACCCCAGCCAAGGCAGCAGCGCGACGGGATCGACGCCAAGACCCTGCGGTGAGAGCCTGGGAGGCCGAAGCGAAGAGGGCGCGCCGTCAAGCGGACCCGGAGGTGCGGGCCAGTGAAGCGCGCCGTTAAGCGGGCCCTGCGGTGAGAGGTCGCAGAGCAGAAGCAGCTCGGGCTCGACGCCATGACCCTGCGGTGAGAGCCCGGGAGACCGAAGGGAACAGGGCTCGCCGTCAAGCTAACCCGGAGGTGCGGGCCAGCGACGCGCGCCGTCGAGCGGACCCCGCGGTGAGAGGTCGCAAAGCAGAACAGATCGGGTGCGGCGGCAAGAGAACCCCGAAGTGCGGGATGCCGCGGCTAAGCGTCAAAAGCGGTGGCTAGCTCAAAATGTACATACTGCATCCAACCGTACATTAATAAACATTGTGTATGTAATGCACATATAACAACGTTGTCACGTCTATATGTGATGGCAGAGGAATGTGTACTAGCATTCACGGGTTACCTGATCACCTGCGAGCAAGCTCCTCTAACATCATTCAATTCGTGGATATGGCGGTGCATTTTTCTTTTCTTTTTTTGCCCTCGTTTTTTCCCTCGTTTTCTTCGTCTTCTCTCTTTTTCTTCTCTCTCTCTCTCTTTTTCTGTTATCCATCTCCCCCACTCTCGCTGAAATGTCCTCGAAGGCGAGAGGGACGCGGCAAGAAACAAGTTCGAACTTCGACGTCAGTTTAACTCATCCCCTGAGGAAGGGAGGACCCCTCCAGAAACTTTTGGGAAATGAATATTGATCTCACTGTTGACTACGCCTCCGTTGAGTTAAACCCATTACTCGAAAATAACTGGCCCATTGAACCAATAATGTACATATATATATATATATATATATATATATATATATATATATATATATATACATATATATATATATATATATATATATATATATATATATATATATATATATATATATATATATATATATATATATGAGCCACACAGAAAAAAAATCGTGGATTCGAACGGGTGACCCCTCGCTCCGCAGCACGGCGGCGTCAGCCAGGCTGCGCCATAAAGCCTACGTGCCTCAGCGTACTAACGGCGAGCCATTTATATATACCATTTACCGCTGGCAGGACGCCGATCTTGGTGGCGTTTCAGAGTGTTCGCTGCACTACCAGCGAGATTTCGCGAAGGGCGGGCTATAGAGGGCGTGGCCCCGCCGTCGCAGCTCGTTGCGATGCGGACGCTACCACTCGTAATTTGCCCTAAAGGGCGTAGTCGCACGCGCGCGCGCTTATCTCTTAATGGGGGCGGTTTGTACGTCTTGTGCTTGCAGCGGAAAGTTTGCCTTCATGTTACAGAAAGCACGAATGAAGGAAAGAAGATGGCTTTTAAGAACTCGTTTTCCTTTGTTAGACACAATATTATTTAGAACTAGGAGATAATAATGCCAAGCAAAGTATAGAAAATGGTATTTGTAATAACTGGGATATAAATGTGAAGAATGTAAAGTGGACGAAAAGATAACTTGCCGCCGGCAGACTCGTTCTGGCAGGCTTGACACCTTCAGGTAGTATGCGAGGGATTATTGGTCTGCTGCCCGCTTGTAAAAAGATCACGTGCTACGTGACGCCGAAAGGCAGAAAAAGTGTGTCCCACACTCGCCGCCATGGCTGCGATCGGCGCTGACTAACACTCCTAGGTTTAAATGCACACATATACCCTATAAAATGAACGGGGTGTTGACCGTCGCCGTAGATCAGTGGTAGAGCATCGGACGCGTTATTCGAACATCTAAGGTTCGGTCCCTCGGCAAGTTATCTTTTCCTCCACTTTACGTTCTTCATATTTATATCCCAATTTACAAATAACATCTCCAATACTTTCCTTGGCATTACGGTCCGCTAGTGCTCATTAATAGAGCGCACGAATGCAACTGTGCTCGCTGCAGCGGTCGCTTTTGCGAAAGGAGGGTGCTTTTCAATCACAAGGAAGTAACAGCTGTGACACTTGTTAGTTCGCGCTCATCCTGCGTACACCTGTGCGTTCGCTTTGCGCATCCTTCTTTGCGTTTGAGCATCGCGCTTTAAGTGTCGAGCTGCGAACGTTCTTAGTTCGCGCTCATCCTGTGTGTGTTCTTCTCGTGCGTCCTTTGTGCTTTAGCAACGCGCTGCACGTTTCGGGCTGCTTGACATTCTTGGTGTGACATTTGAATTTGTTGCTATCACATTCACTGCTGCGCCCTTGCGGCGAAACTGTGCCTTTCTTAACACGAAAGTGTTTCATGCCGGGGTCCACTATTACTTTCACGACACATTGCCATCACGGAAATGAACGTCATCAGATGACAACGAAAAAAAAAACTATAAGAAAAAGTTCCGTTCAGTGGAGTCGAACCCGTGACCTCTCGGTCCGCTACGATGGCTGAGGCTACATGAACGCGCCTTTTATCTTTCACAAATTCCTTTCACAGTGCTATTGGATGTATGGATGCTATGACCGTTCCCTTCATAAAGGGCATGGACATGTGTGCCATCTGGACATGTGCGCCGGACCCCAAATCACCGGCGGCGGCGCGTGAACGGCGCGGGGTTCATCCGACAGGCGCCGGGGGGGGGGGGGGGGGAGGGCGAAGCAGTGAATGCGATAAGTACACGCCGCAATGTTACATGAACGAGGGCTAGCAGCTAACTCTTTTTGATCCGACCTCACTTAACCATACAAAACTCAGACCTGTGTATGGGATTACGGCCGCTCCCGGCATAGAGCGGTTTTCGGTGAGTTTGTCGTATGAGTGATACGAGCGCGAAGCAGTGAGATCACAGCGCGTAGAAGGTGTACGAGCAGTTCGCTGGGGGATGTCTGCCGAAATAGCGCGCGTGCCAGCGCTTTCGTCCGCGCCCTTATAGTCAAAGTTCACAGTTGCTGCTCGAGTTACGTAGTCCCTCTCCTCAGACCCCAGGCATCCCTTCCTGCTCCTTCGCCCAGCAAATGGCGGGCTGGGCGTTTCCTTCTGCTTGAGCAATCGACGGCAGGCCTCGCACGCGGGTTGATGTTATTCCATGTGACGTAGATGGCCAGCTTGTTTCATCTCTGCTTTAGCCATGTCCTTTGCCAACGCTCGCGAGCTTTTACTCGCGGGTATAACATACAATGCGCGGAGCGATGTTATTGATTTAGAGTTTATACGGAGCATGACAGCGACAGTGAAAACCTGTCCTGAGTGTCCATACAATTGCTAACGCAATAAAAAATATACTAAAAACCGTCCAAGCGGGCGCGCCTTTTTCCTTGAAAGCTGCATCGTCTACGCTGTAAAGAGTGCGTCTGTTGGAAGAATCATATTATCCGGCGCCTTTTTTATTTGTTTCCTTCACCCCTTCAATACCCTTCTTACAGGGGACATCTCCTCGCCATTTATTTCTTCATAAAGCACGCGTACAATGTCAGCACTAAGCGTTGAACCTATAATGATTTCGCGCTTGTCGGCTACAGATCTGTTATCTCAGCATGCGCGGTCGCAAACGCACAAAATGAAGCCAAATCAGTTAATCACGCATGATAGTCATGCGAGAGAAGCAAGAGCGGGTGGGCGGCTGCATAGCAAAGCGGTATGGAAGACAATTCACAACTGTTATTTCTCGCATATGGACCAGTCGAGAGTATGTACCCTGATGATGTTGCGTGAATCACTGTTCTGGCATCACGAAGTGCACCAAAAGACAAGAAACGCCAAGAGAGAATAACGCACTGGTTGTTTTTGTTTTTTGTTGTATTTTCAGGGGCTGTTAGGGGCCCTTTATAAAAACAGGGCGTACAAACACGGACAGAGGAGAGTGCTCAAGACACCAGAAACGCCGCTAACAACTGAAAAATCACAAAGCAGCAGAACCGAAGGTATACACAAATATTTATCTGCGCATTCCCATGTAAGAGGCCATACCTATCAATCAAGTGCGAGTCGTAGTCTACGTCAGAGATAGCTGTGCACTCTCTCGACTTTTCTCTTATGTCCGTGTTTCCACGTCATGTCTTCTTAACATGAATACCTACCAACTAGCTCAGCTATATTCTAAGTTCGGCACTCTTTAATTCTGTATTTATTTATCGATTTACTCGAGTAAGAATGAAAGGAAAAAGTGTACTAACGCACCGAGATATATATATTGCTTATCTATTTTATTCATTTATGCACAGTGCACTAGGTCCAAGACTCCAAGAATATGCTATCGAGCCAATTGGGTCGTCGCCCTTTAAGGCTGCAGGACGCGGCAGCGTTAAGGTCAGGCAATGCTTGTGATATTTCTGGAGAAGAAAAAGATATTACAACTTCGGGGGAGCTATTCTCGACGCGTTCATCCAAAGGAGATGTCCACAGACCATTTCGGCAGAGCTCATTCAGTGATTCGAAAAAATTCACAGCATATCCACGGAGTGAATGATGATGAGTGGGCGAAGCTGCGGAGGTTCATCGGTAAACCGTGAATCTTCCGTGAATTCTGCCCAGTACATCATCACCGACGTGAGATCGGGCGCGTTTATACTAAAGGTTCGATGAGTTATGACGACTTGCAGCGCACTTTAATTTTACATGTACGCTGTGAATTTTCATTGTTTAGAAAACCATTGCTTAGAAAACATCTGGCGTCTTTCGTTAAGCAGCTGGCGTCTTTTCGTTTTGCTTTAGAAACATCTGGCGTTCTTTCGTTTTGCTTTTACAAAACATCTGGCGTCTTTTGTTGGTTTATTTCATCAATCAACGGCGTTTTGAACAAAATTTTTATTGTTTAATCACGCACAGGAGAAATCTCACCAGGCACTACCTTGGAGGTAAAGAATGGCTGCTAATGGGAATGAGAGACAGAAGAAGTCGGCTTTTAGCTAACGCTGCGAATTTTTTATTGTTCAACAACGCACAGGAAAAATCTCCCACCGGCACCACCTTGCAGGTCAAAGCGTAAGACTGGTTACATACTACGCTACGAGGGACGAACGGGTGCCGCTATAAGGAGCTTCGCCCCTAAAAGCGGTGAGCCGTCATGTCACCTCGCTCTTGACCACGTCGCCGCACGGAACCCGCCAGCACATTCCTAGCGTAAGAAGGGAGTGGACGAAATGCACAGAAACTGGAACTTTTCAAGTCTGAATTTGCATATGAATGTGTCCCAGATGTTTGAGAACTACGCAGGATATCCGCACCGACCTTACAGCTGCGTTAGACGAGCGGCCACATTAAACTTAAATCGATGGCTAACATGATCAAAAGACATCTGCACCGAAAATCGCATCTCTGAGGGCTGCGTTCGTTGCATTGAAGCGGATTCCTTCTCTATCATTTGTGTCGAGAGTGTTTGAAAGCTTCGTGGTGTCATGATGGCGCTGCACAACAAGAACCGGAAACAGGGGGCGCGCTTCTCGCCGAGCTCCCGCTATTCAGCGGCCGCTGAAATGGACTGTTCATTACATGGACACATCGAGAAGAGCTCCTCCGGCGAAGTGCTGTATTTTGTTTGCAGATTCTCTGTTCGAATTAAAAGAAAAGACTAACGGCGGCGCACCGAAATTATTGCGCGGCGGCGGCGGCGCGATCTCTCTTGGGACTTCAGCGGCGGCGCGAGCGGCGTGACCAAAACAGGCGGCGGCGGCTGCGCGGCGCGGCGGTGCACACCTCTAGGGCATTCAGGCTCAAAAAAAAAAATACGCGTCGTTGCTACAACCGTCTCATTATGCGCGTTTCGAATAGAAGTGTATTTTCGTCAACGCTTTAACACACCGCGAAGTGGTGGCTTTAGCCCAAGCCTCGCTCATATCATCCATCCATATCGAAAAATATCTCTCTGACGCTCGTCTGGCTGTCATACCGCGTTCCCCGCTCACCCTGTGAAAATTAACGGCCAGGCTAGAGGGAAGACACGACGCGCGTAGCGTTTCTCTTCGCGTTTCACGACGCTTTGAAGGAGTGTATACGGAGCATCAGTGTTTATTATGTGCTTGTTGATGCCATATTTGCGCGGGATTTACCAAATGCGGTGTCCACGTATATGTTATGAATTTCAGCTACCGCGAAGGTTAAATCATGATCATGGTCATTAGTGGTCGGTACGGAGACTTGCCACTACGCGTCAACGTGAGTGCGTCCACATAAAGCGGTGCTATATCTTTGAAACAGCAGATATTTTACGAGCTGTCATATACCAATGCACTATAATCAATCAACTACTTCTGTGACGACACGTTTCACTTTCGTGTTATACCGATTCCTATGACAGAGGGATCAGCCATCTTTTTTCTGTTTTTCGCAAAATTTCAACACAGCTTTAGTTTCGAAAAACTGCCTGAGATACGCTATTGTCCCGTTGCATGACCTCAGTTTATCCGGATTGCCGAAGTTTCGTTAGAACTGAAGACCAATAAGAAATATTCTGGTTTCACTGCAGAACGAAACAATAGATAACGCTTCGGTTAAGTTGTCCTTCGCTTAAAAAATGTTCTTTTTTACTTTTTCTGTTTTTCGGTGTAATTGCGTCCCGACACACTGATGGTAGAGACTTCTGTTGCAGCATACCAAGAACGTCCGGGCCAGGCGACATGAGCCCCTCGGGAAGCTCGTATTAGGTCCTTGGGTCCTTCGGCACAAATAAATGTTGTTTCTCCTTCTCTCTCTCTTTTCCTGACACATGCGCTCAAGATATGTTATTACTGTGCGAATGTATTCAGTGTTGCTTCTCTTTACCACGGCCACTCCGGACCATTTCTTTAAATGTAGCCCTCCACTGCCTCCGTGTGGAGCCATATGCTCACGGACTCACTCACGTGCAGCCCATTCAACACCAAAAGCCTGGTTTTTTTAGGCGGAGCTGTGTATAGCCCACCTCCCTGACTTTCGGTCGCCTCATGAGGACCATGAGGCGATGCGAAGCCGGAGCACTTGCACGATCGCGTTCCGTTGGCGTTCGTTGGGCATGCTAGCGACCTCGCGTCGTGGAACGCGATGAGGGACGCTACGCGCGTCGTATCTTCCATCTAGCCTGGCCGTTAATTCTCACAGGGCGAGCGGGGAACGCGGTCGACAGGCGGGCGAGAGGGGGGCAGCGTAGGAGAGGAGAGAGAAGGGGAGGGGACGCGCATGCGCTCGAGCTCATCGCGGCGTTGCGCAGGAGAGAATTTCGGCATGTCTAGCCCGCGTTTCAGAGGAAGAGTGGAAAGGGGGAGGGGAGAAGGGAAGGTGAGAGGGTGAGTGGAGAGGGAAAGGGGAGAGGGGAAGGTGAGAGGGTGAGTGGAGAGGGAAAGGGGAGAGGGGTAGAGGACATGGGGAATGGTGAGGTGAGTGGAGAGGAGGTGTGTGGAGAGGGTATGCGCATGTGCAGTAAGAGTGGTCACGCCGCAGACCACCACCACCGGACAGATACTGCTGTTTACTGCCGGCTGCCGGGAGATACGCCGGACAACGGAGACGTGACAAGGTTAGACTAAGAGGAGCTACGCCCCTAATACGCCCCTAAAATGAGGCAATGACAGGGAGGGCAACGAGCATTATATCATCCAGTTCGCTACCCCACACTAACAGGAGGGGAGCAAGTGGTATGCAATGTTAAGTTAAATGACGCATCATTGAGTTAAAGGCCGCATTATAAACCTGCAACACGCAGAGGGTCTCATGTACGTGGTCGTCCCCTACTTTCGCTGAAACGGCTTATCTAGACTTGATTCCGCAGGGCGTGATAACTCCAAAGGTTATCATGTTGAGTGCAGAACGAAGTCGCCGCAAATAAGGTGCGCTTGCAGTTATGCTAACAGAATAACTGCAGCCGCATCTCTGTCCGATATTTGAAACAACCACTGTTTGTTTTTCCTTATTTGGGTATATTCTTTTAAAGGACGTATAGCTGGTGTGCCATACTTAAACGTATTTTTCTGGCTCTACCTGACACTACCACTCTAACGAACTGTTCAGAAGAATATCTGGAGAAAAAGCCGGACAAACATTGATGGCTCTAGAGATAGCGTATGTTAGTAGGGAGTACACTCGTCGGCTCCATTCGCACTGCAGCCGGTAAGGTCGCGCAGCTAATGTTGGCAGTGATAATTTGGAGACGATTCTCGTGGAATAGCTGGTGCTCGAAATCGACTACATATCAACAGCGGAGCTATTTAAGCTCGCTAAAGCCTTGTGTGCCGTTAACAAAAAAAAAACTATTGTCACCGTAAATAGCCTATACCTTAAAGGCATCTCGGAAGCTGGCTATCCCGTGCACGTCCAGGTGTCAGTCGCCGAGGCCTTGATTAAGAAATACCGGCACGCTAATCAAGGTCGTCGTTCCAACGCTGATGCCGCGCGAAACAAGATAGCTGTTGTGCCGTACATGCACAAAATCTCGCATAACATAAAACGGGTGGCGTCACGTGCTAATGTGCAGGTAGTTTTTTCCGCCCCGTGCAAGCTTAATTCTATTTGCAGACTGAGTAGTCCAGCACCGAAAAACGCCTCTGCTTGCAAGATAAGACATAGGACTCAGTTCGTGGACTGTAGAGAGGCGGTGGTGTATCAGATTCCCCTCTCTTGCGGAAAGCAGCACATCGGACAGACGGGGCGCTGTCTGAATGACAGGTTACGAGAGCACTCCAACCTTATAAAGAAGGGTAACGATGGCTGGCTCGCGATGCATTGCAGAGCTTGTGGGTGTGCCCCTGTTTTTGAGAGCACCAAGGTGTTATTGACTAACCGTGATGAACTAACGAGACTAATAGTAGAAGCCGCCGAAATCGCAAAGTTTGGTAGCGATTGTGTAAGCACGCCGTCCCTGTCCCTGTCAGAAAAAGAATTGTATTTTTTGAACATGCATTAATTTTGTAGTTCGTGCGCATATCTTCTGTAAAAGGCTATGATAAGAAATTTCACTTGTCTGCACGTCTCCTGTTAAAATCAGAATACTTCTCTGCGTATGACATCAGTACTTCTCTGCGCATGACATCTGGCTGTAGCGTTTGAGCATCACCGCTGTATATATTCGTGCTTCGGTTGAAATAAACCATTTTGTTGAAAGTTAGCGCACGTGTTGTGTCCTCCCTTCTCGTCCCTGTGTTATTTTGCGCTGAAAATTTTTTCCTAATGTCTTACCAACAAGGCCGAATTTCTCCCCTTGTGCATCTCGCGTCACCTGGTAACGCGTTGAAGGAAGAAAAGTAGGATAAGTGAAGATCAGCCGACGAAATAAGTAAAACGAAATAATATTTCTTGCCGAGGCAGGATTGGAACCCACGTACCCACTGCCCGAAGGTGAGTGTTGTAACTGCTCGGCTATCCAGGCACGTTCGCAGAACAAGCTTTGTGGGAACCATATGACTGCGTTGCTATGGGCGCGACGAAGAGAAACTCATAGACAGAAATAACAGAAGAAAGAGAAGGAAAGCATAGCTTAGCCTTGTACAGTATATTATAGCAAGGGCAAGGGAAAGGGAAGTGAGAGTAAGGAGGAGGGTAGGGGGTGAAGCAAAACATGTTTTGTACAAGTGGCGGGAAAGGGATGTGAAAGTGAGGTGGAGCGAAAGGAGGAAGAGAGCAGGTAAAGCATATCATAGTCTCGCTATAGTATTGTATAGCAAAGGGTGGAAATGGAAGTGACGGTAAGGAGGAGGAAAAGGCCCGCGGCTCCGCTTTTTCCTCAGTCTTCACACCACTACTGCGTAGCCGGCCCATTTTTTTAATACGAGACATTGTCATTCTTTCTTCTATTCAATTCCACGGACATCTCCATACAGATCCCCTATAGTGGAACAGCAAGTACTAAGTCGTCTACGTTTCATCGCGATGGCAAATCGAAAAAAAAAAAAAAACTGCAAGACGCCTGAGCTTCGCCTCAAGCAGTAGAACGCGGATAGCGTAATCGGGCCCCGTTCCCAATCGCCTTCACGATTGGTAGACTCGCTTCTGTTTTCGTTGGACAACTAAACCATGCCGCAAGCAAGGAACGTCACTGCGAGTAACTCTTGCTGTTAAATACTATTCTAGAATGCCTACAGGAAGCATAGTTGGGAAGTGCCCACTACGCATCCTTAAATATTCATTTTGCAAATTGTCAATGTACCCTCTACGCATCCGTAAGGCAACACGCGAATCTACACAGCTGTTCACTTTGTTGATGATTTTGCTGATGACGATCATTAAATACGCCTGAGCGGTTTGTAAAGGGTGGGTCTTTAGCCCCCACTCGTGCAATTTACAAGACTCGATGCCTGGCGCGAGTCTACGCTTCTATCACGCAACATTACAAGTGTTATCGACACTCCTCGAGTTACATGGCTTTCTTATAGGGTGTTGTTTTCTGAGGCTGTTCCAAACAATGACATGGCTCTGTTGTAGAGCACCTGATTACCACGCAGAAGGCCTGGGCTTGATTCCTACTCGAACCGAAGTTTCTTTATGACTGACTTATTTCCACTTAGCTGGAATTTTCGCTCGAGGAGAACGCTGATTTTTCGCTCAGAAGCAACAGCGCCGACGCCGACACCGACACCGATGTTTCTGCAAAAGAAGCTTTTTAACCCTATGGTGTAAACAGAGCGGTGTCAAATTGTTTTACTGGCAGCCTACACTGCTTCACTGGGCAGTACACATCTACTGTAAGTTGTCTCCCTTTACTGGACATTTAAATGTAGAACAGAAGTTGAACGAACCATCGCAAACTGCTGAAATAAATATTGCCCGCCCTATTGAAAATGTCGTTCTTGCGTACCAATCGGTGTAGTTCGAAATGCTGCGCCAAATGCAGCTCCACTACTGTGAAACCTGAGGAACTGCGTAGCACGGGCACCCAGCGATTCCCGTTCGTAGAGTTGCCGACTGCTCCGTTTAGCAAACCGTCGATGACGTGACTGTTTGAAATAAGCATGCAGGGTTTCCACGGCACGAGTTTAATCTTGTTAGGGAGATTCACAACGTCGCTGTGGGACATGCGATCTACTTTTTGCAGCGCCTTATCGACTTCCTGCTTGTTACGGCAGTTGCGATTCGTGTAGTCTGCAGCGAGTTCTGTCAGCTTGTTATCATCTTCAGATGTAGCAACGAAAGCGCCGGAGAGTGCCGGTCATGCGCGTGGTGATGCGGCGGCGCCGTCTCTTGCGCAGCGCGGGTGTCAGCCCTATGTTTCAGGAGTACTTTTTTCGATTTGAATTTAATAATTGGCAGTACTGAAGGGTTATTTCTGTTATTTGTATTAATATAGACCTTATTTGTTTATGTTAACTTGGTTTTGAACCGTGCTAGCGTTGTTTTAGGCCTATCGTGGCCACAGAATTTGGAGGGGACCATGCAACATCACCCATTACGACAAGTCGGGCCCCTATTAAATATATATATATAAGCTGTCTCGAAAAATATGTAATAGATTTACAGCGATACGCGCTCTATGAAGCCTGCCCGTAACATCTAATGGAAGCTAAATAGGAACATTGAAGATGCAATAAACTTCGTACGTTACTGTGAATGCCGATGCCGATGAAATGCGCATAGAGCCAGAATAAGCTACTCGTGTTGCCATCGTCTAGGCGTCCGGCCCAGTGTGCTCAGCAACAGTTATCAAGAATTGCTGTTTCCACAAAGGCTGGCACAAGTCTACTTCCCGCATACCCTGGGAGACAAGCGGCTCGTTGATGCCACCTGTGGCGTGCGGGACTTCGACACACCAGATCGAATGACATGCAGCAGCGAATATACGACATAGACTTTATGAAGGAAACATAGCTGCACCAGTTTGTGCAAGGTCTTGTGATGCCGTAGGGCAAACTAACGAGAAAAAAACAATTGTCGTTTCACATAGCGCTAGACAAATGATCTGAGGATACGTTACACCAGCTCTACAAGCACCGGGAGAATATAACCAAATTATGATTAGGAAATACTGGCATACTGGTACCAAATATAACGCCGAAAGATGCCAATTCCAAGATGTAACCAAGGTCAGGTTGTAGCTATGCAAACTGCATACCTAAGCAACCGCACCTGCACCCGCACAAGACATAAACTCTGTATCTTACCCGGTGTTTGCAATGACTCCACATTGAAGGTATGGAGGTCACACGAAATGATTAAACAAGTACAACAAAGCCTTATTAAGAAATAAATACGGCACAGCTAGGTAAATGAAAAGCGCCGCATATTGCAGATCAGAAGTCAATGGATAACATTTCAGGCAAAGAAGATTTTGTTGGATGCGAATAATTTAGGTCAAAGAGTTCTTTGTCAAAGGGAAGTAGGTCAAAGTGCTGCTTCTGCTATCTATCTATCTATCTATCTATCTATCTATCTATCTATCTATCTATCTATCTATCTATCTATCTATCTATCTATCTATCTATCTATCTATCTATCTCGCAGACAGCTACTCTTGGCTCTACCACAAGAAATAGTCCAGTTTGGCTTGAGTTCGTATCGCTGTGAAAAGGGAAGGCAGCGCGGCATAAGCGTAGCATGTCACTTTTCTTTTTCTCTTTCCCCTTTCCCATAGTATAGGCTAGCAAAGCGGATGCTTGATGCTGGTCATCTCTATCTGTCTTGCTTTGTCTCCTCAAACAACCATTTTTGGGCGGAGTTCGTCGCAGCTTTCTGAGGCGAGCAGGAAGGTCCAGAATATGGCTGACGCTGACGTGGAGACGCAGACGCAGACGCATTCATCGCAGAAAGAGCGTTTCCATAGTCAACGCGCGCCGTTCGCTCTCTCTCTCGCCACACGGCGAGCACTGAGGCGGTGGCGCCCTCTCTCGTGCTCAAGCAAGTGAACTGTCACGACAGCAAATGACGATGCACGCCGCGACAGGAGACGACGAGGACGACGACAATGCACGCCGACACGTCGAGACGCTGAGGCGCTTCACGCCATAAATGTTTCCGACCAGTCATGTGTGTGTGTAGCACAACAGAACCAGGCATTATTAATCACAGTAGGCGTGATAATAATGCGAGTTTATTGCTTGCGGTGATTAAAATTACTGCTAAAGTTC
The DNA here is from genome assembly GCF_013339695.2 of Rhipicephalus sanguineus. Classification (NCBI taxonomy): domain Eukaryota; kingdom Metazoa; phylum Arthropoda; class Arachnida; order Ixodida; family Ixodidae; genus Rhipicephalus; species Rhipicephalus sanguineus. The sequence continues at coordinate 66,372,487 of NC_051182.1, forward strand.
TAAAGACGCTGGCTTGATGCCTGGCAACGCCTAGCTGCGACGAGAGAAGAAATCTTAGCAGTACTGCTTGCGCGGAGACCATGCTCATGGTCGATCACTGGTGTTCAACAGTCATCCCCGACCGAAGAACTGACTTGTTCACTCTCAGCAAAAATAAGAGGTGTTCGCACAAGCAGGTACTTCCCAACGTGGCCATGATCCTTGCAGCCTGTTCACATTGCGCCTGGAAGCATAAATCGCAAAAAAACTTGCAGAAGTCTTGCACAAACAGACAATCATGTCCTGGCGGGGTCGCTATCGAACGGTTAGCGGGCCTAATGCGGCCCGTGTTTTTGAGACCTCTGGGTTAGAACGTCCTGGTTGAACGATAAGCAATCAGATTTTCCATGGCTGCTTCAGAATCCGGTTCTACGAGCGCTGAATGAGCGTCCTTTAGGTATTAGGCCAAGAGTTACATGCCTTGTTAACACGGAATAAAACGGCCGTATGAATTTTTATTGCGCAAACCAGGACTTCAACACTCTTGGCGCCTAAGCGATGACAGATAGCAACAAATATCTTACACAAAATTCAGCGCAGGCATTTTCTAGCTCACGACGAAGTTAGAACATACGACCACGATGATTATACTTATATTTGCAAGGAGAGCCAGACATCATCCCGGACAACTTTCCTTGACAATCAAGCGAATGCTACAGAGCCCAATCGCGCGACTGCTCCCGATAATGAATGTCGTCCGATGATTGCGTCGGTGTTTTCTACGTGAAAAACAAAAGAAAACAAGATTACTTCAGTCTCTGCAGGCAGCTATTTCAAAGAGGACGCCGCACGCACGAGGCATACACTCACATTGGCTTTGTTTAGTCGTTGGCATATCGCGTTTTGGCGCAATGTCACACACTTTACATGTACTACCTCATGGACTAAATGGCATATGCTTTTGCAAGTGAGTGTCCGTAACTATCTGGGTCATACGTCTACTCGCCGGAGAAAAATGCGACAAAATTCACCCTCCAATGGCTAAAGAGATAAAGCAAATAGTATGCAGCGTTTATATCGCTATGCCGTCGCTGTTCACAGCGTTACGAAACGCGGGTCAAACCGAACTATTTTGTTTAGATATATATGTGCTGAAGCGCCGCCCCGGTTGATTTCCCTTCATTGCCAATAAAGGTTGACAGCGAGTATAGATAGATAGATAGATAGATAGATAGATAGATAGATAGATAGATAGATAGATAGATAGATAGATAGATAGATAGATAGATAGATAGATAGATAGATAGATAGATAGATAGATAGATAGATAGATAGATAGATAGATAGATAGATAGATAGATAGATAGATAGATAGATAGATAGATAGATAGATAGATAGATAGATAGATAGATACCGCCAAGGACTCAGCTGGCTCACCAATAAATGATTGGCATACAACAAAACATTCCTCCCTGCTCGAAGTGTTATCCATAGAGCTCATTTACTTCGTCATACCGTATTTTCACTTTACAAAGCTTCACTTGGATCGTTTCCACAGGGCTTGAGATCTCCAAAGGTAATCTTGAGTAGAGAACGAAGTCATTGCAATATAAGGTGCAGTTGGTTGTAGCTATGCCAGCAGAACAACTACAACCATACCTCGGACCCATCTTTGAAATGACATTTTCAGCGCTATAGGTTCCACTGATCGTTTCTGCCTGTTTGGTTATATTCTCCTAAAGGGTGTAAAGCTAGCGTAGAGCGCCTAGAGATATTTTTCTGGCACTATGTAAAACCACAATCCTTAACAACCGTTCAGAGGAAAACTGGGACAATGCCCAGACAAATACGGGTGGCTCTAGAAATAGCTTATGTTCTCAGCAGGTGTACTAAGTGGCTCCACTGGAACAATGCCACCGCAGTGGTTCCCGAGTTTGCCGATGAACTTCCCGGAGTGGTTCGCGAGTTTCACTGGCTGAGAAGATCGAGTATGTTGCCAACGCCTCTCCAGGTTACGTGACACGATATGATAGATGCGCGAATTGTGAGCAATCCGAGACCACTAAGCATCCGTTATTCGAATGCCTTGATACTAGAGGTGTATGGCACCTTGTATTGCGGACATTTGGAGTCAGAGCTACATCGCTGTCGCAAAGGACCAACGGCATGTCTGCCCAATTGGTATTCTTGGTCAGAATGCCCGTGGTCTGGAGACGTCGGAGCCAGCCAGAAGGTCGTTGATAACCACAGCGTGTGGCGTTCCCAGCCTGGCATCGTATTTATCAAAATACCTTGTTGACGAGCTGGACGTGAGTGGTGTTGATGCCTTATTAAGGCGCTGGCACACTTGTATTTTCGCAGAGTAGGAATTTTAACACGAAAGTGTTTTATGCCGGGGTCCACCAAGACTTCAGTGACGTATTTCCGTCACGGAAATGACGTCGAAAAAATATACACGATCAGATGGCAAAAAAAAAGTTCCGACAACGGGCGTCGAACCCACGACCGCTCGGTCCGCAACAACAGATGCAGGGCACGCTATCCACTGCGCCACGGTCACTTTTTTTTCTTTCATGGTATTTATCACACTTAGTATTACAGTGCACAATAATAGCACAAATAAAGCAAGCAAAAGTACAATCACATAGCGACAATATGCGCTCAAGCGTTACTAAGTGCACACTCGATGGCTAACACAACGTGCAGTAGAATGGTGAGAGTTCTTCACATCGTGTTATACTGGAAAGGTGGTGAGGCCGAGCACCTCATCACAGACTCTAGAAGCTTTACAAACGCGCCTTTTATATCTACCATTCTCCCGGTAGTCGGGGTGGTGTTGCCCACTGGGAGCGGCAAAGTAATATAATTCGTAATTACTGTGGCCTCCGCGATTAGCACCTGCAACGCGTTACACGTCCGTCCCATTCGGTGCGTTTTCAATAGAACTTCAATTTTGTCAATGTCTTAACACACCTCGAGGTGGCGACTTTAGCGAAAGCGTCGTAAAAGTGTCGGCCTAGCTCATAGCATCACGCTTATCCAGACCAAAAATAGCTCTGCGACGCGTGCCTGCCTCACCTGGCTGTAACACCGCGTTCCTCGCTCACGCTCTTGCCCCGAGAAAAATCGCGGCCGGGCTACAGGGGCGGCACGACGCGCTTTGCGTTTCCCTCTAGTCCGGCCGTGGTGTTCAATCACATTCTAACATGCCGCGGGATGGCGACCAAGTTCTGTGTTCAATATGCGACGCTCTTCTGGCTATCACACCTGGTTCTCTGAATACGATTTCACCGTTAAATACTACAGCTACCGCAAGGGTTTGTTTAATCATTTAGCATGGAAGTTAGTCGTCGGGATGATGTACCAACAGTCGTCAAAGTGGGTACATCCACGTTTTTGTTATGTGTGCCATCCTTTATGTCGGCTTCTCATTTTGTACCGTTGCCTTTTCTTATCGAGCCTTCAATTTAACAAAGCCCTCAGTTTCCCATTTAGATTGGTCCTGCACCGCCGGTACAACGCCTTCATACAAATCACGTAAGTTTATGTTCAGCCAGCATGAGTGCACAGCCCAGTAGTTGAAGGAGCACTGATACAAAAATTTTGCATCCTGTTTTTAAGTTGGAGTAGGTAGCTAAGGACCAACTTATCACGGCTAAAACGCTCGTTTGCGCCACGGTTAATTATTTGGAGATGGTTCTATAGCGCCCAGCCGCTGTTTCGGTTTCAGAGAGTGCCGAGTGAGGCGTTACCCAGAGATGTTTTTGTGTAAACATAGCTGGCTGCGTGAGCACACAAAACCGCGTGCACGCGAGCACCACGTTGGCAGCTGTTTTTCATGAAGGCTTCTTGGATGCTGCTATAATCCCCTCTGAGGCGTTGTAAACATGCGTGACACCCCCCCTCCCCGCCCCTCAAAAAACATGGCTGATCTCTCCGTCATAGGAATCGGTATAACACGAAAATGAAACGTGTCTTCACAGAGGTAGTTGATTGTTTAATGGGCAATGATATATATGAGAGGGAAAGAAACATGTTAATGAAAACCTAGAGAGGTTTGCCTGTGCAGATTCGCATGACATGCTAATGCAGGTGCTGGGTGACGATATGACAGCTTGTACTATGCCTATTGGTGTTTGGCAGCTGTAGCACCGCTTGGAGTGGATGCGCTCACGTTGACGCTTAGTGGCACATCTCCATCTCGACCACTAACACCCATGATCATAATTTAACCGTTGTGGTGGCTAATGCTTTTAACATATACCTGGACACAGCATATAGTAAATCCCACGCATGGCATCAAGGAGCACATAACAAACACTGGTACTCCGAAGAGTCGTCATTTGGGGAGAACAACGGCAAGGTGTGCGCTCCCAGGTAGTAGGGTAACCTAAGCCTGTGCTCATGCATACACTACCACACTGCGCTTTAGCAACACTGGAGGCAGAGGTTCATAGCTTGAGCCGTGAACGCGCGACGGCGTTCCACGTCCCGTTGGCCTCTGTCTCGCTCCACCTAGGCACGACATTCGCGCGTCGACGCCGTTGCCTTTCTGCGACGCTTATTGCAGTAGTTTTATTAGTCGGTGATCTCGCACTCGAAGCAGTAGGCGGTAGAGAAACATCGTTCGCACACATGGAAGCTGCACTACTCCGACAAGGAGCCGTCACACTCTAACACGAAGCGAAAGGCAAAGAACGCAACTGCGTCTAGGGCGACTCCTCGATGCTATCGCACCCAGCTTCCTCGCTGGCATCGAGACGCTTTAACTGCGTCGTCGCCGAATCACTTCCTATCGGCGGCGCTCGTTAGTGTCATAACGCAGTACTTCATTTCACCTTTCATAGACGGCGACACCACCTAGCAAACCAAGAGCACCATGCGAGACAGATTGTGTGAAAGATATAAGGCGCATCCGTGGAGCATCGTGCATGTACGTGGATGACGCAATGGGTTAAACGACGGGCATTAATCGTCGCGGACCGACAGGGCGTAGGTTCGATTGCGGGTGACGGAACTTCTTTTGACGTTTTTTTTTAATCATTCGTTGCTGTGCATTTTACCAACGTCATATCCGTGACGGAAATACGTCAGTGAACTCCTGGTGGACCCCGGCATAAAACACTTTCGTGTTAAAAAAAGGTGCACTGTCGAGGCAAGGACATCAGCCCATGTACTACTTCCGTGCAAGTCTACCCCCTCTTTCCGTTGAAAAGGTCTGGTAGGTGAGAGCGCTCACAAGGATCGTGGCAACCAACCCAAACTTGTGACGCAGTGTGCGGTCGGTTGTTTAGACGAAAACCGAAGGCGCGTTTTGCGTGCAGTGGAGCGTGCCAAGTTCATTTTAAATATGTTCTAGGCTATATTATCCGTTGATATTTCGTGGATGATGCGTGTGTGTCCACACAAAGATATCCTACAAGTTATCTCGCCTTCAAAATCATTTTGCAGTACTCCTTTAAGACATTCTCATTCGGAGAGGGCCGGCGCGCGTTCAAACCCCACCACGTCAAGAATTTTTTTCTGTCCTAATCATTTATCTCCTTCTGGCGGTGATCGTCTCACGTCACAGATGAATAACAGACGTATTGACAGTTTCTCGTTGACTCGGCATACCAATAATTATTCATTTAATATGTAGACTGTTGATGTATACTCGCGCGCAACTTTTCCTGGCAATGAAAAGGAAGCTACGGGGCGTAGCATAGGCACATGACGTGCTACGCCAGTAGTCCAGTTTGGCGCGTGTAATAATAATAATAATAATAATAATAATAATAATAATAATAATAATAATAATAATAATAATATGTGTGGTTTAGCGTCCCAAAACCGCAATATGATTATGAGACGCACCGTAGTGGAGGGCTCCGGAAATTTCGACCCCTGGGGTTCTTTAAAGGGACACTGAAGCACTTTTTTTAAAAAACGAGGTTATCGTGTAATGTTAAGTATTTCGTGAGGCAAACTCGAAAATCAAGTGGAAAATTTGCATAGACCAACGCAAATTACATTATTTTGCCGAAAACGAGTGACAGGCACCTCGGGCGGCATTGCGAGTCTCGCCGCCGCCTGTGATTGGTCGAAGCTCCGCGACATCATCGACGGTATCATGAAGACAGCTGACGGCTCATGCCAGCAGGCGATGCCGTGTTTTTTTTTTGTTGTTGTTGAAATCGGTGTGTAGTTGCTGTTATGGCGAACTCAAGCAGTCGTAACGAGTTCACTTTATATCCGTACATATTCGAGCCTGTCGCCACTGTAAGAGCGACGACCGAAGATACTGCCAGCGCCGATGATGCGGCACAAGAAAGCGTGTCCCAACTGGTAACCTTCACCCGCATCGGAAACATGGATTGGTACGTGCCAGATGCATCTTAGTGATAATTTCCCTGCAGTAAACTGATAGAAACGATAAGTTCAGCCGTGGATATCCGATAAGAAACAGCAGCACTGGCACTCGCTTTTAGCCACGTATTGGCAGGGTCCGCACTGCGCGCGCACATCGTGTGACAACATCAGCTGTTCGTCAATTTCACTGCTCAAAGTGCAGCGTTGTTGACGCAATCACTATCAAACTTTGTAGCGGGCAAGGAGCGTGTGATATCGCGAGAAAAAGAAGTGTGCTATCGCGAGAAAAAAAAAAACAAAAAAATCACGCCATATCGACGAAGTGAATGATGATTGAGGAGCTGGCTCGGAGATAATCGGCTAAACGGTGAATGTTCCATACAATTCCTCTACTGTCATATAAAGACGTCACACGTTTTTATAGTAGCGATTGTGGTCAGGTTGTTGTCGAACTACAAGCGGTCGCAGACCTTGCAGCTGTGGCCGAACGTGTGGTCGAGGAAATCTAGGAAATGTGGTTTTGCCTGCGTTGATGTCATCATCAAGGCGCTCGAAGAACAAGAAGAAGAAGCAGACATTTCTTACACGCGAGCGTGCGCATGCTACAGTTGGCTATGCTATATGTGGTTTTGCCTGCGTTATTCTGATCATCAAGGCGCTGGAAGAAGAAGAGGAAGAAGACTTCTCTTTCGCGCTAGCTGCACCTGTAGCGGTCGCCTATGGAACTAAGGTTACGCTTACGACGCGGGACATTGCCCCAGCTTAAGCGCCTGGCGAGCCAGCTCCTAAAATAATTAGAGCACACCCACACAGCACATTCATTAACGCACCCCCCCCCTCCCGCATACAGGCACCAAACACGTACTACTGAGCGCTGTACATGTCTGGTGCCTGTAGGTGGTCCTGGGGGGGGGGGGGGGGGGCGTGTGCGAATGTGCCGTGTGTTTTGGAATTTTGGAATTGGTTTCAGCTTCATATCTCGGGAACTCTTCCTTCCCCTATTTCGAGATCTCAAAGTTAGCCATGTTAAAGCATTTGACACGGAAGCCCCTTACGTCCTGGGCGAGGGCCCCCTCAGGTGCGGAAACACAGAAGGAACCGCGTCGTTGTTCAGTAGAACAGACTTGATCGTCAATCCCAGCGAGTGCACCAGACACGGCCTTCGTACGTAGTCGCTGTCACGAAAGTGCTAGGAGCACAGCACACTTGCTCTCGTAGGTTTGAAGTCTTTTATTGCGATAGCAATTATATGGACAGTCTCGACTGCTTTTTGCCGCCGCCGTTATGCACCGTATATATATATATATATATATATATATATATATATATATATATATATATATATATATATATATGTGTATGTGTGTGTGTGTGTGTGTCCTAAAAGGATCATTCAGAAATATGTTTCTGAAGCGAGGAATCGAACCAGCGACCGCGCGCTCCGCAGCGCGTGGCGCTAACCACTACGCCACAAAGAGCAGATCCTTCACGTAGCTAACGGCGAGCGTTATATACACACGCTTTACCGCTGGTAGGACTCGGAGACGGCAGGCGCTTATAAGCGTTTCTTCATTACCAGCGAGATGGCGCGAGGAGCGCAACGGGAGCCTTTAAATATCGTCGGCCAGCTCGCTCGCTTCGTCTAATATTTGCGCAGGGAGAACCTTGCTGTTCCGCTGTCTGCTCGCACGGTAGTTGCTGCCGGGGGGCAAATCTTTCTGCAGCGTAGCAGCGCGTCCATCACGGGCCGCTTTTCTCTCTATCGCATTCCTTGCGTCGCCCTTGCGGCGAAACTGTGACTTTTTAACTCCAGTGACCCATTTTGCAGCTATCTTCTGATCCCGAGGAAACTTATGAAAACCGACCTCAGCAGCCATATGCCGCGCATTACTGCGGCGTCGCGAGTCGGCTTCAACCCCCGACAAACACAAATGAATGTCAGACAGCAAAAGTCTCTAATCGAAAGAAGAGAACGGTGCAATGGCAAGACATCACTACGAACTGGCACAACTGATGCTTCGCTAGGCAGCAGGTCGCAGCAGATACGAGGAACAAACCGAAGCAAACTGGCGCAACGGCCCTGGTCGTTCCTGTCGACGATGTCACCTCTCCACGTTTCTCTCTCTGCCGTCCTCCTCCCCTGCGCCCCGCGCGCGCTGGGGGGCGTTCTCTCAGCCAAAGTTTGCTCGCTTAGAGCGCCGTTGTTTAGTCGAACATCGCTAAAGAAACCTTCGCAGGCATGTTGTAAGAGGCCGCAGATACCGAATTTGCAATAGATTCGCGAATTAAAAACCTCTTCAGTGTCCCTTTGTACACGGGTCCTAAGTACACGGGTCTCAAGCACTTTTGCCTCCATCGAAAATGCGGCTGCCGCGGCCGGGATTCCAGCCGGCTTGGCGCGCATCTCTTACCGCAGCGGAAAGTGACGGCTTCGCGCTTCATTAGTTGCCTTACCGACGCCGACGCCGCTTAGCGTTCAAGGTACACATAAAAGGCAGGACTTTCTCACAAGTGCGGAAAGTGAGAACTTAAACAGTGAAATGCAAATATCTCTCTGGTGTGTGCTGCATGCTGTCTCAAAGAGTTGCATGTAGAAAATAAAGCAGTAGTTTTTACATCCCACGCAGAAAATACGGACTACTGGTTGTGGGACTACATTCATTGGCGGTAGGATACGCGCGATTCGACTCTGTAGCTTTCCCTTCATTGCGAAGAAAAGTGGCCGCTATCTGCTCTAAGTGAGCTCTGCACGTAAGGAAGTTAGGTGGGTTCTAGACAAAGAGGTTTGAATACCTCCTTGGTTCTAGCTCCTTGGTTCTAGATAGACCTAATTATCTCTGTTTTGCGAGAGCCGTAAGCTTGATTCGAAGGCGTTGTCTACTGGACACGGACACCACATGTAGCAGACTAACCTTACGCGCTGTCCGCGTAAGCAATCTCTACAGCCACCGTTATTTCTCCGCGTACTGTGCAGATTTTGTTTCTCGTAGTTATGAAAGATTTCTCGTTTCAAGTAATATAAGAAACTTATTTTTAACACAGGTTGCTCATATTTATATCCTTTAGACAAAAATAACCAAATAGTGAGAGGCAAATACCGATACCTACTATGCTAGGAGGTCGTAACAGAGATGGCTGAGACAAATCAAAAGTGGGACAGAGTTATGCCACAAACACAACTTAAGCATCTCTCGATCCATAGTGTGTGTGTGTGTGTGTGTGTGTGTGTGTGTGTGTGTGTGTGTGTGTGTGTGTGTGTGTGTGTGTGTGTGTGTGTGTGTGTGTGTGTGTGTGTGTGTGTGTGTGTGTGTGTGTGTGTGTGTGTGTGTGTGTGTGTGTGTTTGTGTGTGACTAAATCGTAAAGGGCCCTTAAACCGCGCAGAGGTCCAACTTTAGTTGTGGCGTTGCAGTTGTGCACGAGTCTACAGCGAACGCTGGCAGAGTTGCATGCGCTTTCTCGTTTCGCTCTTTCCTTCGCTGGGCTGGGTTCGTCGGCTCGTCTATAAACCTCTCCGTGTGCCCTTCCTCAGCGTCCGAGGGGAAAACGCAAGAAGCGCGGGCATCTGCTAGCAGAACACAGGCTCTTGTTCGCCTATTGACAGCGTCTCTTGCTCGAGACGTCACCTAATCATACAGGTGACGTCATGACGGCTGTTGTCCATGGAAGAAAGGCACGGAGAGGAGCACGCGAGCGTCTGTTGGTGGTTTAGGGGCCCTTTAAAGGGCCCCTCACCAGGTTTGACAATTTTGAGCTGACGAGCGCAATGCATACACTGGGCGTTCACGATCACGTCTGCCAAAATTTGCAACGCTGAGTAAAGTGCGCGGCGGCAAAGCGCGCGTTCCGCCACGTGTGCAGCCTTGTTACCGCTAAGGCCCTGGTGGACAGGAGTCCAAACGATGCGTTTGGGAGAGGGTCCCGAATCCCAGACAGCTTGCTTTAAAATTTATTGGGCTTTATGTGAGTTCTCATCAGCCAGGTAGTTTTCACAGGCTCTGCGTGAACCTGTCAGGATAACCATGGAGTTCGGTTCCGAGGCGGCAAGCGCTACGGCTACCTCCTCAGCCCGAGTGGATTTGAAAGCTCTGTAGGAGAGCCCGTTAACGCGTTGGCACTGTTGAACCAGGGCGGCCGTGTAGAATCCGGTGGGCGACGGCCTTGCCACATCAGCGTAGTATACACCCACGGAAAAAAAGTCTCCCGCATCTTCCCACGGGGGGAGCTCGAGTAAATGCGTCGCAGAGTGGTGGGGGTATCGCATGAATGTTGCGTAATTGGGTATGGTTTGGGAATGCTTAATTGTTACACGATGCGCACACCAACTACGACTCTAACGGCTCCAGCGTGCACGAAGTTCCGGGTCCGCAGCTCACTTCAAACGCTTGCGTTCGGCGTCGTATGCTCGTCTCTTCGCCGCCTTGTCTTCTGCGTTGCTTGCTGTTGTTGACGCCGACGACAGTGAGGGTGGGGTAACGTTGCCTTCAACGAGTGGTGGGACGCTGATTGAAGGTACTGTTGCTTCCATTGCATCTACTCGAGTCAAGCAAAGCTTCAAGTCAAGCGAAAGCCAAGTAAAGACGCCCTTGACTGAATTGCGAACGCGCGCTCCGCCGCCCGCGTTCGAGAGAGAGGAGGGAGGGAGAGGAGCGACGGAGAGAGAGGAGAGGCTTGCTGCCGGCACGAGACGAGCCGAGCATGCCCAGTGGGTTGTGGACGGCGCCTCCGACGCCGCAGGTGCGACTAAGAAATGCTGCGCATATAAAAACGGCAATGTTAACAGCCCAATATGGCGGCACCTGAATCCATCCGTAAAATAGTCTATACTAGCTCATGTAAACAGCACAGGCTGCCACTTTTATTTTCGTTTTTCACTAAATTTTAACATCTTCAGTTTGGAATCCACCCCTGAGATACGCGCTTGTCCCGTTGCATGACCTCGGCTTTCAAAGATTTCAAAATTTTCTCTTGGACTGAAAACCGATCAAAAATATTTTAGGTTTCACTCGGGAACAAAGTAAGAGATAACGTTTCAATTACGTTTTCGTTCCGGTCAAAAGTACCGCTTTTTTTTCGTTTTTCTTTCTTGGTTTTCATTCCGTTCCGTCGCACTGAATTGGTGGCCGCTTCTGTTGCAGCATGCCAAGAACGTCGTGGGCCTGCAGAGGCGTGAACTCCCAAGGAGGCTCGTACTGCGGCCTTGGTTCCTTTTGTACCAATAAATGTTGCTTCTCCTTCCCTCTCACTTTTTGTGATCCATGCCTCCAAACATGGTATTACAGCTCGAATGAATTCAATGTTGCGTCGCTTAACAACGGCTGCTGCGGACCGCTTCTTCAAAAGCAGAATTCCAGCGCGTCCATGTGGACTGATATGCTCACAGGCTCACTCGTGTACTGCACGTTCAACACCAAAAGCAGGGCTTTTGCGGCGGAGCTGTGTGTTGTCCACTTCCTTGACCCTTTGGCGTCCGTCCGCGTACAAAAACAAAATTTAAGTTACCTTCTCCGAGCGGGCGACGACGTTTTATAACAATTTCAAAAGGTATCGTCACAAACCATCGAAATTTGTGACGTTATCTTGACGTCACATGACGACGTCATCGACTAACATTTGCCCTTTGTCATGTAAGATGGTCGTTGCGCTAAAAATGGATAAGTAAAACAATATAAGTTTTTTTTACTCGGCTGGGTTTCATCACAGGGCCCCAGGCGAGCGTGTTAACTTGTGGGCTGCATACCCACTTCTTTGTTTCTTTATCACGGTATTTCATCGAATGTGCATTCAAAACGTAGCACACACAGTATGACGGCGTACAATGTTACCAATAGCGACATCGTCAATCGATGAAAGGTGGGCCGATCACAGAGGCTGTGCCGCACCACGTGAGGCACAGAAAGCTTCAGTGGAGCGGTACGCGTTTCGTACGTGTATCGCCTCATCAGTCAAAACCTAGGCGCTGCGCTGCAGCAGTCGTGCGTGACAAGTGTGGATCCACCGCGCGTTGTAAGAATACCCGAGGAAGAGCGCGCTCATGAAGAACACTGACCAGAGCAGAGAGGGGGAGCGCCCGCCGACTCCTCGGAACACCCACTTTCACAGCGTGGAATGGCTTCATTTCTTTAAGTGCGTAAGCATTTCTATGCCTGCTCCACGAGGTTCGGAATCCAAGAGTAGGTCTAAAAACTGTGAAACCAAACGTTCGGGTGAGCTCATGGGTAAAACTCAACCCAAGCCTATGTGCCCTAAAAACAGATAAAACCAGCGCCTCCTCTATTTTTCAGTGCCTGGGCGAACGCTCTCCTCGGGCCGTCGAGCGCGCGCTCCGCGTCCGCTCACCGCTGCCGCGTGGTGGCGCTGTGCAAGTAGACTACGGGAAGCTGGTGCTGAACGGCCGCGCGTATCACGAAGCTCACGAATTCGTGTATGCATCCGAGTTTAATTGCATTTCTGCTTTTTGCAGGCTTTCACGGGTACAGGGGGATGGAAAGAAACGCAAACATAGCGGCGCGCTGTTTTCATTACGCTCTAACCGTGGTGGCAATAAAAAGATGTTAGATGGTCTTTTATTGTGTCATGGATGACGTCGTGTTCTCATCAATCATCGAGGCTATAAGCACCTGAAAATTGATGCGAAACAGCAAAGAATGCAGATGCCGCATGTTCGCCTGTCTTTCCATCCCCGCTGTAAGTATTCCGCAGGCAGACTGTCAGGCCGTGCTGCCGGTACGATACTTGAACTCGAGTTTGATAGTATTCGCGTTTTATTTTCTATTTCAGTCTCTTGCAACCGCCCCAATGCCTTAGTATGTCATACTGTTGTGTTCCACTCTGCAAATGGAACTGAAAAAAATCACGATTGTCTTTTTATTCCCATTATTGATAAAGAAGAAAATGTCACAGCTAGGGTCCTTGATGCATTCACCTAAGACGACTGAAAAGCGAAAGCCATCTTCTTCTTTTTCTTCTAGTCAATGTATTGAACATTTCCTGCCTCCCTCCGTCATATTTCTTTGCCTAACGTGATTTTAATTCTTACAGCGTCAAGGATCGGAGGCAGTGCAAGCTTTCTGCACATCAGCGGAGGCATGCACTGCTTCCGTGATCGGCCCATTTTGACCAAGCGAAGGTGTTATATGACGACGTCATGATCTGTGACTTCATATGATGACGTCATCACGTAATTATTTGTTGCATCACTCGTGCTGACGCCGCCGACGGTCAATTTTCGCGTTTGATGAGTCATCTAAGGCTTTCGCCTTAATACTCTGCTCGGCTGTAGTTCCATGAAATTCCAGCTGCCACTGGTGTTCGGTAGAGGTGGCTTGCAGTAATTAGGCGGGATAATTGGTATCCTAATAGATCTTGAAACTACACTAGAATATGCAGCCGTTGTTTACGACGCGAAGATTTCATAGAATATAAGAAGCGGCGGCTTACGAAGGATGCAGTAGCGTCACTCTTTGCAGACTACCCTTCACGTTTGCAGCCCAAGGCAACAACTGAACCAAGCATGGCAAGTATCCCTAAACGTGACCGTGTTGCGTCCGAACAGCCAACGAATGCATGTAGTACCAGTAGCAACGCTGCCTCGCAATCGCCGCCATGTGCATGCAGCGCTGACATTAGGTCCCGAAGCTGAAGAATCGGAGCCCATGGACACTACATGCGCTACCGGCGAAACAACCTACAATCATTATGTACATTGTCACTGGAAGCAGCTTAATGACATTTCATGCTATTTAGCGCATGAACTCATGGCTTGCGTATAGTGTGCTACAGCAGTAGACGGTAGCACGCATCGGGGAACTTTAAGCGCCCAAGCTTTTAGTATTAGCTCTTGGCAAATGCTGTTTTCGAAAATCGACTTTCAGACAGTCTATAACCGACTCTCAGTCAAGCGAACATAACGTTGACAAAACAATTTTCCGCGCATCACTGGCATGCGCTCTCTGGAATCGGGCTAGCAGACGACGCGCGAGCGTCTCGATCAAATAGCCGCGAAAGACACATGCCTTCGAAATGGGCTGGCTGCCCAAAACGACAAGTGCTTCATGATTCCAGTTTACAAGTTTTCATTATACTTTAAACAACGCGAATACAGCCGAAAACTGAACCATACAGCAGCTTCGAATGCAGCCACGGCATTCGTTTCCGCGATCGACGACGCGAGGGCTGGTCTACTACGGTGGTGGCGCCCGGCGGCTAAAAGCCGCACTAACGCCGACGGTCGGTTCCCATTGCGCTCCGCTCCTTCGCCCAGGCACAGAAAAATAGAGGAGGCGCTGATAAAACTTAAAATAACGTTCTGTGATGGACAGCTTGCTGGGAATACTACCCGAGGGCTAAGAAGGGATTGCTACCCTTTGATTCGGGACATTCTCAGATAATTAAAAGAGCAATAGCGTTGATGTGGCTGGAATCTGCTCTCGTGAAATTGTTCCCGCATCAAATGATGCCTAGCTTCCGAAATAATGAATGCCGTTTTTCTGCTGCAGGGTTCCCCAACTCGGTCTTGACTGCAGTTTCTGAGACCCTCCTTAAAAAGTTGAAACGTGAAATGGGGCGTACAACGGATGAGGATCACCGGTAGGCCTTTAGGCCTGAGGTTATACCATATGTTCGTAAGCTTTCCCACAATCTTAAGAAGGTGGCAAATAGGCACGGGGTCCTCAATTGTTCCTCTGCCCCCAATAAGCTGGGAAAGTTGTGCCCACGTATTTGCAACACCAGCAAACGTGGATGCCAGAAGAACCACTAAACGCCATTTGTTAAGTGTTCCACTGGAGCGGCGTATTGCATTCCCCATGTCATGTGGGATGTTCTACGTTGGGGAAACTGAGCGCTGGGTCAATGACCGTTTGGGGCAACACGTACAAAAATTGAAAAAGCTAGATGACAACCACGCGAATTTAGTTGCGCGTGTCATTAAATGCACAGGATGTCTGGCCCGATTTGAAGGGACAGTTATTCTTGGCAGGAGTCAAGACAAGGCTGCACGTATCAGTTTAGAAGCCTATAACATTAAGGAAACTTGATAACAAGTGCGTTAGCACCCCATCTCTTGCCGTCCTTGATTCTGAGTTTTATCTTCTGGATGCGGCTCTCGGGTCTTAGGTGACGTTTTCTTGGGGTTACTGTTATTAAACTTTGTTATTGATCCCTCCTATTTTCTTTTTCCATACTTCACTCTGGCATATATGAGGCGTGTCATTCTGCCATTAAATCCAGTTGTCAGACAGCGCTTGTGTGTCCGTGTCGTCTGTCTTGCGAGTGTGTGTACGCGCTGTTACTCCCTTGCTCTAGAACCAATGATTGGACGACAGCTGTGAAGGAAAGAAGCGACACACTGTTTGCCACACATACAAATGTATTAATTCCAACCAACCGTCACCTAATGGCCTCAATGTGTTGTCACTAATAACAATAGCTAGGGTTTTACGTGCCAAAACCGTGATATGATTACGAGGCACGCCGTCGTGGAAGGCTCCGGAAATTTTGACCATCTGGTGTACCTTTACGTGCACAGACATCGCACAGTACACGGGCCTCTAGCATTACGCCTCCATCGAAATACCACCACCGCGGCCGGTATGGAACCCACGACCATCGGGTGAGCAGCCGAGACAATGTCTTCACGACGCATAGGCTCAAAAGTCAAAGGCCATACGAAAGTTTTCAAAATACGTTGAGAGCGTTGCGCGTAAAACCTGGCACAATGGATAAGTTGCAATACGTAGTAAAGCTTTGCTGCTAAAAAAGGCAGCTTCCCGCTAGTGGCGCCAAGCCTGAAGGAAGAGCTGAGCTGGGTGGCCTACCTTGTCTCTCTTTAATTTTCTGTTTATTCCTCTATGATCTTTGTCTGTTTTTCTTTCTTTTTTTTTCTTTATCTATTTGCTCGTGTCGCTCGCTTTTTCCATTTTTATTGCTTTTTGTTCTCTTTCATTCTCTGTCGCTCTATTTCTGGCTTCCTCTCACTTTCTATGTGCTTTCTTTCTCTCTTTCTCTGCTGTCGCTTTCATTCTCTTTCTGTTCTGCTCTGTGTTTTTCTATTCTATTTTTTGTTTCTGTTTCTTTTTATTTATTTCTGTCTCCGTCTATTTGCTTCTCTGTCTTTCTATGGTTTCCTCTCTACTCTTTTTTCCTCTCTACTTCTTTCGTTCTCATTCTTTAGATTTCTTGATTTTTCTCTGTCACTCTTTCTTTCACCGTTTCTCTCTGTGCACGTTCTCTCATCCACCAGAGTAGTTGCATCCGACGCAGGACAAATCGGCGCTCGTGTTCTAGGAGCGAAGCAAAAGATGATCAAGAGGACGAAGAGAAGCACGCGCCGGCCGAGTTACTGCGTTGCACGCTATAGGCTTTAAGGTTAAGGCCGTTTCGGATGGTGATAGTTTCTGCTCGCGCCCTGCGCAGTTTCCCCGAGCATAAGCAGCGCCACTGTTAAAATGCATTGCAAGCATTGGCTCTCCCACATATTAAAAGGCGGTGTAGGACGCGGGTCGGCTGTTCAAGCATATATGGACGCGCTCCTACCAGTAATGCGCACAGAATCTGTATGCACCTTGTGGGACACCAAGGTGCTTTGGTGGAATGCGAGTCCAATCATTTTTTTCCAACTGGTTCGGCGTACTCCTCGTGAGCAAAACGTTAATACTACACTGTTTGAGGAGTTGAAACGAGCTCCTGATGCAATGCCAAATTTTTCATAGTATATGGGTCCTTCCACGACAACAGTCCCAGCCTTGGTGCTCGACCACCTGCGATTTGAATGAAAAAAAAATCGAGGACTATCTTTTCAAAGCCTTCCGCCAAAATATTTTTGGCGAAGAAAATTTTTCAGGGCCGCAAACCGTATGTGAATTTTTTTCGGAAAGCTCAGAACTTTGGCTCGTAAAATGCGTTTTCAAAAAATCTCTTCTTCATAAATTAGGCTAGGACAAATTTTTCCCTACATAACAATCGTAGGCTTCTCACCTAAAATAAGTTTCACGAACGCTTACGCCTTCGTGGGTATTTTATGCGGCCCTAATTATCGACAATATGACCCATATTAGGGATTTTTCCTAGAAAAGCGACATTCAGCGAAATGTAATATTTTCTTTTAACTGATTGCCAGGAAGTTTGACTGCAGGCCGAAAATAGTTTGAGACGTATATGGCGTGAAATGCTGTGTACAACTGGCGACAAAGTCGCAAAAAAGTTCATTTTTCCACATGTTTAGTCGTAAATTTAACAATGAGGTGGTCCTAGTAAGATTACGCGAAGTAGCGCATTTACTAGCAACATTAGTTTTCTACTGTCTGAGAGAGTTTTATCAAATTACTTTTTGTTTTAAGCAAGAAAAAAAATTTTTGAAGTTGTGTTCTGCCGTTGTCTCTTCTTGCTCGTGTTTTGTTTTTGCAGGAACGCGTCTAGCGGTAAGTACAACCCATGTGGGCGCGAGGTTCTCCACGGAACAGCTAGACAGCCTAATCATCTTCGCATGTGCTTATTTGGATACTTAACTAGCGAGTATTGGCCTGAGTCAACGAGAAATGCGAACCCCGCTAGAGTGAATTTAACCACATGCAGCTGTCCATTGAAGGCCGGAATAGTGTGCTTACGCAGCAGCGGGATCGCAGACCCGCAGATCCCGCAGATCCCGCAGATCCCGACGTTCGCAAATTTGGTAGGGGCAACTGTATTGCGGAACCGGAGCAGAAAACTCGTCTGTTTCCTGGTAGTCGTAACCTCGTCTTTTGTCCTGTTGACGGCGTCGGCAAAACCTGGAAATATGGCCACGGACTTCACTATAGTAGCATACTGGTCGAGCTGGCCGCCAGGCGTTGGGAGACGGACTTCTCAAAAGACGCTCGTGGTGTCTTTTGAGAAGGCGCTAGGGTCGCAACCTGGGCGTAAGTTGGTGTCGGTACGGGGTCGTGCCTGGGAATTTTCGTACACCTCATGGCAACAAGTTCTTCCCTGACGATGTTGCGGAGGCTGCTGCCCGGAGATGTCGTACGGAGCTCAAGAGGGTAAGACGTAACCTGTGCTTGTAGTTCCTGTCGTATTATGAGACGAATCAAGCTGAGCAGCTTAATGTCATTGGTTGCGCTGAGATGAGATGTGTCAGGCTGCAAACGGAGCGGTCCTTACGCAACAGCGAACCGCCGATCGGGCCCCTGTCGGGCAGGGTGTCGGAACGGAACGAAAACCGAAAACGAAAAACGAAAAAAAACGATATTTTGGACCGGAACGAAAACGTAACCGAAACTTTATCTATTATTTCGTTCCGGAGTGAAAACGAAATTTTTTTCAATCGTTTTTCGGTTCACGAGAAAACTTCGCAATCCGGAGCAACTGAGCTCGTGCAATGTGAGCATATCTCAGGGTACGGTATTAGCGAGTACCTCAAGCAGGAATTTCAAAGCAAAGATATGTTGAAATTGTGCGAAAAACGAAAACAATGGCAAACCAGAGATGTTTATATTAACGCAAGTGGATTTTTCCGCGCCTGTCACGCAGGCCAGCATAGAGAGGGCATTGTCGGCGCTGAAGTTTGTTACAGCGAAAGCTGTAACAAATTTCTAGGATCGGATGGAATTTCAACCCGCGCCCTGTGCGTGGCAGTCGGGTCTTCCACCACAGTGCCATGCTAGTGCTTGTAACTCCTTCGCAAAAATACTCTATACAGGCGTCATGTCAGGCAAGGAACCATGTTTATATACGTAATACAGCGTGGCAGAAGAGTAAAATAACAACCTGTCATCACACAATGCCAATATCGCAAAGATTGTGTTTAGTGCTTCCCACCAGTGTTGCGGAGTTGCCCCACCAGAAATGGAATGACTCCGGAATCGTTCCACATTGTCGTCACCTCGGAATGGAATGGGGATAACGCTTGGAGGAATGGAATGAGAATGGAATTAAGCGCCTTTTGCATGGAATGAAATGGGAATGGAATTACGTCTTTTTCCTAATATAGAGCACGTTGTCGTCTACGTGCTGTTTTTCAAACTTCTAGCATTAGTAACTCAGAGCCTCGAAATTAACAATAAAGCAGTATCTTTAGAATGACTTGGCTGATTACAAGCACGGTATATATATAAGCAACGCGCCTACTAGAAACCGAGGCATACGTTAGTGTACAAACAAATGCATTATCCCAGCAGATACCGAAGGGAGAAACAAGTTACCCCAGCGCGTTGGTTCCCATTGGTACCCCCACACAAAAGTAGCGAATACTCTATGCACATCCTGATCTTTATCTCACGAGCAGTTTAGTACCTGGCACACGTAAATACCCTTTGTGACAAGGAAGACATTGCATACCTGCGCACAGGCGAACACAGAAAGTTCTCCTCATCCCATCTATGCTTGCGAGGAGCGCTTGACAGGCGTGAGTGCTGACGAGCAGTGTGGCCCAGTGTTCCGTATTCGATACAAAGGCACAAGGTGCCCGAGCGGTGCACTGTTCCAACTAATCCCAGCAGATCTAGAGGGTCTTATTCACCACTAACCAAATCTTATTTTTCTCCATATTCACAGCCGCTCCAGACGCGTGGCAAAACTGCTTAGTCTTCTTGAATACTACTTTTCTCAGCGTAAAAATACTCTACGTCGTCATTTTAGAATTAACACATTTAAGCATAAACAATATTAAACACACCACCATTCGTTCAAACATGCTGACCATGCAAATACTATAGGTAGCGGGAGAACTGCCCCTATGGGAATTAGTAGTGTGGTTGTACTGCACGAGATATGTAAACCAAGCTACTATTGCAGTTCTTAATGCCTCTGATGACATCAGCTTTATGGGGCGTTCATTCTTAACTAAATAAAACTATCAAGATGCCTTTCTTCGGTGGGAGGAATTACATTGATGCAATTGAACTGCCCGGCCATTTCCGGAGTGCGAATGGGATAAGTTTTTTTCATTCCGAGGAATTGAAAGTGATGGCATTGCGGCAAGTTCTAATTCCCTGCAGTGGAACTGAAATGCAATGGAGGCGCCCATTCCGCCACACTGCTTCCCACCCATTGCAAAGTGCTCAGCCATAATTTTTATCATCATCACTCACAGCTCAAAGTGCACATGCCTTACAGATGTGTAGCGTGTACCACGAGACTCCGAAGAATGACGAAAAATGGCATAGTGGGAACTTCTCTACTTCAGAAGAATTGGGATGATTTATGGCGTAGTGGGTACCTTGCATGTGTACTTGTATTATTGCCCCAAGAGACTCTCCAGCGGGCTCTACAAAGTCCGCTCTTCCAGCTTTCGTTGTGACTGTGCTGCGTGTGTCGCGCAGGCCTGGCGATCTCTTTATCAGAACAGCGGTCTCGCACATCAGAGCGTACACTCAACGACGTGCTGCTTCTGAGATCGTGCTCACTCCCTTGACACAAAGAATTGAGCCCACTAAAAAAAAATCGTATTTGTCTTTTCAGAACATAAATACTATGACTTTGAAATTAATACTGGTTTGTGCTAGTTGGTAAAAATTCGTGGTACAGTTACTTCCGCTCCTCTGAAGAACGTATTTTACCTTTGTCCCACTTTCCTAAGAGGATGGCAAGTATCTACATCAGAAATCCAATGTTCGTTATGATTACCTAACTTCAAATTTTTCCATAAAAAAAGAACCGTTACGAACCGTTACGGAACATTTTTTTTTCGTTCCGGAACAGAAACGGAACGGAACTTTTTGCGGTGGAACGAAACTAAATACGAAACGAAAAACATTTCGTTCCGACACCCTGCTGTCGGGCCTGATCTGCGGTCGGGCCGGGCCGAGCCGGGGGAGGCAAAATTTTTTCTTGGGTTCGGGCTGGGCCCAGGCCTTGCTTTAAGTCACCAGCCTGGCTCGGGTGAGTGGGTGAACTTGAACGGGTGCCGGACCCGCTAGAATAACCTTTTTCAGTGCTTTCTAGCCATCAAAGCACCTCAACCTGGATTGCAGTTAGAAAATGTTAACCATTTACAGCCGTTACTAAGGTGAAAATTTTCACATTTGCGCTTATAGATATTTAACATAACATGCGATTCATTTTTATTCGAGCATTCTATTTCTGGCCAGTCTGGGCCAGTTACAGAAAAAAATCCTAATAGCTGCGCATTCACGATTTCACAATCTTTTATGCGAAAAATCGCCCATATATAAATGCGGTCCGATTTAGTAAATCTTTCTAGAGCGCAGCTCTTAGGCGCCCGTTCCTGCGTTGAGCGGCGTCGCTGTTGGCGTTCTCGCCGTAACGCATAGAGCGAACGAGTACGAAAGAGAGCGAACGCTGAGCCTGTCCATATCACGAGCCTCTGGCCTCTAACCCCGCTTTCTTTCAACGTCACGTGCGCTGGCCCCTCAGTCGGAGCTCGTGCACATGCAGGGCTGGCACGCGCACTGCGGCTGGCTTCGCATGTCGTAACGGGGCTATCGGCGTATCGCTTGGTTCGCGACGACTGCAATGCAAACGGTAGTGTGCGTTGCAATCGAGCGCTGGCAGTTTCTGTGGCAATATGCAACAAATGTTACATTGGATGCTACAACTACGGATTGCCAAAACTTCAAACACAGTTGGCGTTACCCCAACACGAAGCTGCGCTCAAAATTCGCATTAGGCAGTATCGGAATCGCCGGTGGAGTTTCCTTCTTGAAATAGATCTGAATCTCTTCACGTTGATCATCTTCATTTTACATGCGCCGCCTTTGAACAAAAGCATGATAGCAAGGTAATTTGACAGAAATGACACAGACTTCAGCTGGCAATGCTGGCAGTTTGCGCGAGCGCTACTGCTAATAAATGTCAGTTCAGAAATTGCCGCCGTGTTTTCTACGTGACAAATGATTATGATAATTACGATGATGATGACCCACGTCACTGGCTCACACCTACACTGAGGCCTTGGTCACGAAAAAAAAAATGATAATTTCCACACCGTAGAAAACTGTACAATCTGCGGAGCGTAGATGAGGGTTCGCTTGCCTCTATTGACGCTTGGCCTGTGTTTGAGTCGAAGCAGTAGGTTCGCGCCTTTGTTTGCGCTCGGCTTGCGTCTGCATCTTCCGAAGATTAGGGTTACCTTGCATTCGCTGAAGTTGCGCCTCACTCTTCCGTAGATTTGCGTCTAACACCTGGCGTTTCGTAATCGCGTCGCCGGCTCGGCCAGAGGAATAGCCACTTTGGTGACGCTGGCGTTCACAGGCAAGCAAGCACTGGCGTTTTGAAACGTGCAGCCTGCTCGGCAAGCGTGGCAGGAAATTTTAACTTTTTTAATCTCGAGTTTTCCGTGCCAAAACAACGATTATGTGGCACACCGTAGCGGAGTGCTCAGGAAATTTCGGCCATATCGTGTTCCTTAACGTGCACTAACATCGCACTGTACATGGGCCTCTGGCATTTCTCCTCCATCGAAATGTGACCGCCGCGGCCGGCATCGAACCCCCGACCTTCGGGTCAGTAGCCGCCCTCTTGTGTCCTATTTTTGGTATTAACTTCACCTATAACGCGCTCTTTTGATCTAACATGACACTTTGAGCGTGACGCCAAGTGACGACATGAGACGACTTCCCGGACCCCTAAAGTTCGGCGCGCTTAACATCCCCACATATAGATCATAATGCTATTGAAAATATTTAGAATGATCAATATAAATTATTCATGGTCCTTTACGGATTTCGAGTCAAGACTTCCCTTATTCAATTGAATATTTTTCAAAAGCGGAGAAAACAGCCCTGTGACAATGTCCTAGTGAAAAGGTCCCCAAGTACAGTACATTTAATGTAGTGATATCCAATACAATTCAATTAAATGTGTATTTGAGAGTGTTTTTCGTGGGTAATCGGAAGCGACTGCATGATCAAAAATAGTGTTCGATTGATTCGTTCTTACTCTAAAATGAACACAGGATGGAAAGAACCGAACCAACTGTATGCATATAACAGTTTAATATTGGGAAGCGACAGCCCTGTTTGTAAAAATAACAGAGAGGATAGGGCCACTGAGGGAGGCTTTCGCGAAGCTATCCGCCATTTCATTCATTTTTATTTTTTTGTAGCCAGGTAATAAGATTAATGCAATTAGAGTAACGTGAGCCAATAAGACATTACTTCATTTTCCACAGGATGCTATTTCAAAGAGGATGCCGCACGCACCAGCCTTGTTATATTAGTTACGCTGTAATCCTGTATGTTTACACATGCTGCCGCATCGTTTACACTTCCTTCACAAACGCTTCATCGCGTTTGCGTCTCCAAGTTAGCGTCCGCCACTTTTCCCACGTCCGTCAACTCGCCTCGGAAAGTTTCGAAATTCGCCCACAAATGGTTGTTTAAGGAGACAAACCGAGAGATATGCAACGCTTATGCCGTGCTGCCGTCGCTTTTCACAGAGGTACGAACGCAAGCCAACGCAAGCCCCGTAGCTTTCCTGTCCGCGAGAATAGATAGATAGATAGATAGATAGATAGATAGATAGATAGATAGATAGATAGATAGATAGATAGATAGATAGATAGATAGATAGATAGATAGATAGATAGATAGATAGATAGATAGATAGATAGATAGATAGATAGATAGATAGATAGATAGATAGATAGATAGATAGATAGATAGATAGGCAGGCAGGCAGGCAGGCAGGCAGGCAGGCAGACAGACAGACAGACAGACAGACAGACAGACAGACAGACAGATAGATAGATAGATAGATAGATAGATAGATAGATAGATAGATAGATAGATAGATAGATAGATAGATAGATAGATAGATAGATAGATAGATAGATAGATAGATAGATAGATAGATAGATAGATAGATAGATAGATAGATAGATAGATAGATATCCAAAGAATCTATGGTTCATCAACAAGTGATTTGCGCGCATCCTCCTCTCTGTTTGAAAATGTTATATAGTTGAAAGACACATTCTAAAGCGCAATACGCAGTGCGTCTGATATGCTTCGTCATACCGTATTTTTCCTCAACAAAGCTTCACTAGACTCGTTTCCGCAGGGCTTGGCATCTCCAACCGTTATCACCTTGAGTTCAGAACGAAGCCCGTGCAATATATGGTGCGGTTGTAGTTAGGCTGACAGAATAACTACAGCCGCCCACAGTCCCATCTTTTATTTGACCACTGTTCTCGTTACTTGGCTATATTCTTCTAAAGGATGTAACGCTAGTGTAACGTACTTAAACCTATTTTTCTGGCAACACTTGAAACCCCAATCCTTAAAAAACGTTCAAGGGAAAACTGGGAGAATATCCAGAAAAAGGACAGTGGCTTTAGATATAGCTTGTATTGGTAGCGGTTACACTCATCGGCTCTATGCGCAGTAGGGCGTGCGTTGTTTGTTCGTGTACAGACAGTTCTTGTAGAAAACACACTGCTCGAGATCGACCACATCATAGAGTTTCCTAAAATTAACTAGCGAGGACTCTGGCGCTGCGATCGTTCAGCTACCATGGGAATGATTGGTAGTACACAAATTTGCCTAGTCTTCATGCTTGCGGCTTCAAACGTACTTGTGGCTTTGTTTATTGCTGTGTTTTGGCGTTCGTTTCGGACAAAAGAATAGACCGCTGTGAACTTCGTGACCAGGTATGATTTGGTGAGCCTAAAAAGTTAAAGTGGTGAAGTGGAACTGCTGACTTTTGCTGAACTTTGTTTTGCGACAAAGTGAATGCAGCCGATGCGAAGGCAAACGGAACCGAAATACCGAAGTTTAGACAAATTTGTGTACTACCCATCATTCCCATGCTGGCTGAAGCGTCATGCATTGCAGCTCCCGTAAACACTAGCGCCAGAGTTCCCTCTAGTAAGTATTGTAGCAAACTCTATGGACCGCATAATAGCAAGACTCTTCCTTCTATGCAAGCCTATGCACATCGGCTTACCGCTCCCCTATTGTAGAGCAGAAAGTACTACGTCGTCTGCGTTTCCTCACGACTTCGACTCCAAATAGAGTGGTATAAATTTCAAATGATTGCTTTAATGAGGGTCTATCGCTACCTCATGAGACAGTGCACTTATTGTGAGTTGTCTCTTTTCACTGAACACTCAAATGCAGCACACAAGTTGAACGAATCGTCGCACAATACAGAAATAAATACTGGCCACAGTATCAAGAAAGCAAGCTCTGTTTTAGGCAATTGGCAAGGCGGCATATAACGTCCTTTTCAAAGACCTATCCTTAATAGACCTTCAATTACTGAAATAAGAGCCGTAATAATTTAATTTGTATCCCTACATGTTGCCTCGAGACTCACACGCTCAAGGGTATACATAATTATGAGCGCGCTTATAAACTCTCTATACTGTTTGTGCAAATTTTATGCCAACGCGTCATTTTTGTTCTTTATACAAAAAGGTATAGAAACGATTGCAAAACAAATAAATGACTCCTTCAAGGTTCTCCTCAGCAGATCTGGACAAAGTGCATAAAACTGGCTATCACTCCGAGGTGCACTTTGCAGTTAAGAAACCTCGGTAGAGATTATGCCTGTGTTTAGGGACCGAGAACCAATTTTGGTGGTGCCCATTTTCTTTAGCGCAACGGAAAGCTTACCGGTGAGAGTGTCTGATCACGGAATGGTAACGTGGAAAACGCCGTGAAATATTTGAAATTAAAAATTTTCAATCTGCGGCGAATATGAAATCGTAAACACAAGTGACAACCCATGTTGCAAACAGTGAGCGCGAGAGCGGTTCCTGTTCGAGCACAGGCGGTTTGCTGCGCATGCGTGCACGCCGCGCGCATGCGCCACGGCTTGACATGTTCCATTCGTTTCCGCGAAGGCAGCGCCACTCTCACCGTGCTCTCTTAAGCAGCACGTAATAGAGCGGGGATAGATAATAATTAGGGCTCAGTGTTTTCGGTGTTTATTTTTCTTGAAAATCGGCGGGTGTTTATTGGAGTTTATATTTTTGGCGGCGATTCGGCGTTTATCGGAGTTTATTTCTCGTAAATCTCCAATAGTCCGAAATCCGGAGTTTTTCATTTTTCTTGAAACCCCGAAATCTTAGATGAATTGATATCTGAATACTAAAACATCAAAACACATGGAGCACATTTTTTTCTAGAAGGTTTGAATGCACAATAACATATCTGCACAAGCGATCGAATATTTGAACACAAAACACCTGCATTTGTGCACATAACAACCTTACGCTTAAAACTTATTGTGAAGAATGCAAGCATACTTTGCGAGGTTGCTGTCAGTGATCAAAGCGCGCACCTTTCGCTTGACGACTCTCAGCTTTGAAAATGCCCTTTCAACGTTAGCGCTAGAAACAGCGAGCGCCAGAAGACGCAGCGGGCCGCGAGAAAGCACTGGCCACTGGACATTGTGAAGTGTACAAAACCACAGGGGCTCAACAGTGTTACATATTTTATAGCACTGATAGTTCGCAAAATCACTCAGCAGCTGGCTCATGTCGTCCGTTTGAAGAAGGACTAATTGAAAAATAGGGGCATAGGTTTCGAACGCGCAGGGCAGCTCATGCTTCACATTTGGATTCACAATTTGAACATAGTACCAAAATGATTCTTTGGTGTAGTGGAGTTGATCGCACAGGTTCCTCTCAGATGTCTGTCTCCACTATTCGGCGACAGCAGCGTAGTATCCGTGAAAATCTGCGACAGTCGTTAGGTCATCAGTCTCGTCAAGGAGGTCCAACAGACTAGTGACATCTGATGCGAAGACCTTGGTTTGATCATGCCATTGACTGAAGAGTGCGTGCAAACGAAACCCCAGTATGGGATAAACTTGGTGTACCACGTTACTCTCTGCCTCAAGTTCCTTAATGACCTAAGAGTACGGCACACGAATTGGTCTTCAGATACCTCATCTTAACGAGCAAGTCGTGCACAGCTTCAGGCGATGAAATAACACTCTTGAGCTTCTCACACTTCGTTCCCTTGGCTTCGTCGCTTCTCAAGGAAAGACGAAATTGCTCGCCAGTTGTGCAAACTATCTCCTCGAGCTTCACATACAGAGAACCACCTCGACGGACATACAGTTTTCAGCGACTTCAAGGACATGTCCCTGGCCAAGCACACAAGACCAAACTTACGGCGCAGCTTCCGCGACGACTTCAACAGGGCAGGAAAGTGCACAACAAAATCGTGAACTACGTTAAACAAGCTCGCCCTGATTCCATCCTCCAGAGCGTTATGAGTGGGTGGCACGGATCTTTGAAGTGAAGCACCTTGAATTCGGGTTTGGAGAGTTGCAAGTTCTTGTGAAGCTTCTGCATGTAGGAAGCTGAGTCGGAACACAATACAGCTACGTTGCCTAATACAACTACGCGCAGTAAACTTTAAATCGGTGAAACCAGAAGATGTATCAATGAGCGCTTAGAACTTCCCTTTCGATAAAGAACAGAACCAGGTCATACTGGCCCTTCAAATCGGAGTTTATCGGATAAATCCAAATTATCAAAAATGTTTATCGGTTTTTTTCGTTTAAAACCGAAAACACGGAGCTCTAATAATAATATACATACTATAATTTTCAGGACTTAGTATGGCGCGCAATCACAGCATGAGACCACGTGACTACGTACAGCAAAAAGTGATCGACTCCACAATCCAGCTTCAAGGCTCTTCCGCTAGGCAACGTGACATACCGGTTTTTGTAACTTTTAAGCACGATTTAAAAATATAAATCCTACTGAAAACGCGAAAAGGATGCTGGAATCCGCCACTATATTTTACTGTCTTCATTTTTACCAGGATGTAATCACACGTTGTGACCAGTTGCCGGTACCTTTAAAGGGACACTAACGGCAAATAACAATTTATGTCAGAGTGAAAGCTCAATGTATGACAACGTCTAAAACGGCAGTATTATCAACAGCAGTGCCCTAATTACCGAGAAATTAAGCTAAATGTATCATACGATGAGCGCCACGACTGGGACATTTTGGAAGTGATCCCGGTACGTGGGAGAGCCTGAATACAATTAATCACTAGTAATTAAACTAGCTGCACTAAAAAAAGAACCTTCCGTGCATCAAGAGATGTAATAAAATGCTGCTTGTTCGTTTCTGTTTGATTCATGGAAAAAAGAACCTCTTTGGCGTCGCGATGGGGAATGGGGCGCGTGGTTCAAAAGTTCCGTTTTCGTCGAACTGCGCTTCGCCCGGCGACCTGCTTCGCTCACGCTATCGCGTCTCAGTGGTAGTTTCGGTATCGCGTACTGCCGCGTGTGTTTTGCACACTCGCGAAAGTCGCTCTGATAGAAAGTTCGACAAAATGCCGCATGCATGTGAGGTTGCCGGATGCCCGAATGGTGCACGCCGCCAGAGCACGCAGTCGCGCAATAAAGGCGGGCAACGTTGGGCACGGAAACATTGACGTGAGAAACACAGCTTTCAGGCGGGTGATTTGAAGTGAGCTAACGCGGTGCGGACCACTATAACGTGATTTTATTTCAAAATAAGCACTTCCTTGGCATAAAAGTAGCACTACGAGGTTTCTGGACCGCTATTTCAACAATCAACGTCGACTTAATATTTACCCTTAGTGTCCCTTTAAGGGCTGCGGAGTCAAACACATCATTTCGTTTGTAGCATGTACATGAGGGGTTGCACACCGTATGCCGCTCAGTTGCGGATAATTGTACACACTGGCTGGACTGAAAGGCGTCCGAACATTCGACTTCGAGAGCATCTTATCTCGTTGGAGAGTGCCTTGCCTTCCAATCCCGTTTTCAAAGCAAGGAATGCTGGTGCAACCCTGTATTGGAAGGCACCACTGTGTTTTTTCGCAGTGCTAACAAACTGGTCAGAGAGTTGAGGAGGCGTTCAGCGTACCGGCAGCTTAGCCATCCGTCAGGGACAATTTTGCACAAGGAAATGAAATTCTTGAGCAGTTGATACGCATTTAGTTCGCTTGAGTGCTTCCGCAGGTTCTGTCATGATTCTTTTTTTTTTTTGCTGTTCTTTTCACATTGTTTTTTTTTGTCTTTGTGGTTGTGAAAGCGCCCCACATGTGCGCCTGCGCTATCATGCACAATTCGGGTGTTTTTTATTGTACGCATTTGGTTTCATACGTCAGTTGATATGCGTTCATTCATAAATTGAACTATTTTATGTAGGAAATATTCATTGCTAGTAATTTGCCTGCATAGTGTCCCTTTTGCAGTTAATCCTGCGCTCCTAAAAATAGGATGTGTGGAATACGCTGTAAATGCATGCGTTTGCTGGTGTTCTGTGCATTTTGTTACCTTCTTGGACTATATTTGCTGAAGAGAAACCATTATTACAGCCAGTGAGTGCTTCTACTACACCCAAAAAGGGTTAATTTTTGTTAGTTAACGAAATTCCATTTCTGCGTTGCAAGGTGCTTCGTGGGTAGCTGTGCCTGATTAATAACGCGATAACCATGTAGTCAAAATGATATTATTTAGTGCGCTATAAACTGATGTGTAGGTGCCTGATATTAGAACTTCCGCTCGCCAGATGTTTGTTGTTAAATATTACGGGGAAGCTGTCAGTGGTGCTAGGGTAAACGAGTACATGTAGGTCAGACTTAGCTTGAGAACAACTCCTCCAGAACCGCCATGTTGTTTCGCAGCGCACAGGCGAGCGCAATCGCAGACACCTTGAATATAATGACTAAGTTAGGCTTAGTGCTGCACTTTCACGCGCGTGTTTATCATCACGTTATCACGTAAGAAAAGGCGGCGCCCGCGTCAGCGACGTCGGGCCCAATATGGCACTCACTTGGACAATGGGTGTCACCATAGACCTCCTGGGGGAGATGGCAGTGATTTCGATACACCCTCATTCAGACCACGACCTACTGTACTCCTGGCCTGCCCAGCTAGCCGAACACCAGCAGGCCTGTGCTATCGCAGCTGTCTGCCTCATGAACACTGTGGCGCTGCTACCTACCCCATCCTCGAGTAAGTAGAACGCTTTCAGAGTATCGCATCTGTTTTCCGCGCACCGTCGCCAACTGCGATTGGCTTAATTGCATCACGTGACCTCTCGCCGCCATATCCCTTCCAAGCGCTTTGGGTGCAGGCGCGTTGAATGCAGAGCGTGGCCGGACATTTAGCAGTACCACGGTTCCTAGAAGTACTTCGTCGCTTTTTTACACGCGTCATGCAGATGCCAGAGAGTAGCATCCCGGAATCCGGATGCTACTCCGGGAATCTCGTATATTTTTGCATTCCGTATTTGAAACACTAACGTCAAAGAGCGTCGTTCTACGTGACTGTATAGTTGGCCGCGGAATGAAATCGCCCCTCTCGAAGAACACTCCTTTCTGCAGTTAACTACCCAAAGTTTTTAGGAAAAGCTCTCATGGAGCAGGATACTTGACCTTTTCACTTTTCTATGTTTAGTGATATTGCAAACTACATACTACTTACCTTCCTATTTGCTCGGCTGTTTATATCTCGATCTTTTGAACAGATTTTGCATGCATTTCGAGTTATAAGTGTGTCACGCACGAGAACGTACTATTTATTAAAATAACAACTGTTCACTGTACACCTTGAACGCAATTGTGGCATGATCATTTGTCATTGCGCAATACAGAAGCGTGAAACTCTGTTGATAAATTAGTATAAGGATATGTTATTAAGCGTATTTCTTTTTTTTTTGCAAAAAAAATGTTGATAGTGCTGCATTGCGCCGAGCGTACCCTTACAATACTGTTTAGTGGGTTAGAAATGAAGAAATTATCACAGCAAAAAAAAAGAAATCGGCTTATTCTAAGCGTTGAGGGAATCGATTCTCAATGCGTGGCATGCGCGTTAAAAATTTTCGGGATGTACTATTTCTGATCAAAATACCATAAAGCATTGTGCCAAGGAAGTTTTAATAAGAGTGCATTGCGAAAAAAAAAGTTTAAAATAAAAGCAGTACAGAAACCCAACCCCAGCTGTTTACCCGCTGGCAATGCCAACAACAAAAAATAAACTTTCTCGGAGCACAGCAAATTATTTGCAAATGTACTGCAATGTTGGGAATATTAAGGAGACCAAAAAAGAAACTGAAACAATTGAGTAGTGATGTAAATCATTTCTGATGGCCTATTTTCCACGTATCTGCTAGGAAATGACAACGTATTCGCAAAATAAGATGCACCTTACCACCGCACGCCGATTCACTCGTGCGTTCGGCTGCTGGCGTTCTGAACCGAGACATAAATACTTCACGCACAACTGCCACTCACCGTACACGCACCACGTCTATCACACATAACACTCAGCTGAACAGCAAGCATGGTGCGCAAGCAAGGTATGCGTCAGCGATCAGTCGAAGTTATGTTTTCGATGTAATGTTCTCGATGTTATTCCGATAAATGTTCTCGAGTGCGCTATGTAGTCAACCTGAACACAGACTGCTAAGCTAGCGCAAACATTCAAGATTCCCCAAGTGTCGCAATAAATGGCATCTCGTACGATGTCATTACGCTAAGGCATCTAAGTTTACAGCTACGGACCTAGCGGACATACACGGCCGTGACACGAAACGAGACCGATGAAGGCACGAAGAAAGTTCGCGAGCAAACGGCAACATTCGCCACACGTTTCATTAATTACACCGCTTACCACGCAGTCGATTCATAAGTGTCGATGACTCGAAATCGCTTCTGATATCCTGTTGAAGGAACAGACACACATATTGCAGTTACGCCGAGCGTAACACGGCATCGAGGCGAAAATATCCGTCACTTCTCAACACACGCTACCAACGCGCCGGACAGTCTGGAAAGGAAATGGCCGCCGCCGCCCAATGTTGCCCGCGTGCTGCCTACCGTTGCGGTACTGTTAATTTTCCAGTGACTCTACCCCATCCACCCCGTATTGTTGCGGCCATAGAGTTTCCTACAATGTTTACTAGGGGGCGCACTGTTGCTGCAATGGTTCAGGCGCCATGGGAATAATGAGGAGTACATGGATTTGCCTAGTCTTCGTGCTGGCTTCGAATGTACTTGTGGCCTTCCTTCATGTTCTGTTGGGACATTTGTTTGGGATAAAAGAATGAGGACAGGTCACATCTTGGAGAAAGGCCTCCCGAGAAATTCACAGGCAAACAGCGATCAACTCACCGCCACCAGAAAAGCCTAAAAATTCGGATGAACCATCAGTGCCCCAGAATTATTCTCCAACCGCAAGAGAAAACATCTTTCAGCTTAGGACGGGATGGAACCGCGTACCGAAATGGATCAACTCTGCAGGGCTCTTCCCACCCTCAAACGAGAATCACCCGTTACGACGGATCGGGCACGGGTGCCATCATGCAGCTATCGAGAAACGGAATTTCCGCATCGAAGCGATTCAGCGAGCCATGAAGAACACGAATAACTAATCATGCAAGACAAACAAGCAAACCAATGGGAAATCGCAAAAATTCAAATGGCCGCATACGGATTCAAGGGAAACTACCGCCGCGCCCTGTGCCACGACAAGGATAACGATGAAAATTCCTAAGAATACATGCATTGAATATAACTGCCGGAAAATATTGCAGAACGTCCAGGCAATAAAGTATAAAGTAGAACGATACAGACCTCTCATGATTGTGGAACAAGAGACAATGGTCCTGGTTTCGCTATGTAATTAACAGATGTTCGCCAACCAAAGTATCACTCACGCCTAAGAAACATACAAACATTACTTTTCTGTCGAGAAAGGAGGTGGCAGCATTAGTCTACAGGTCATGTGCTGCAATACTTAAGCGACCACATAGGTAAGAAACCTCCCCAGAAAGCTCGTGGCAGTCCAGCTCACTCTGCCGGGCAAAAGCTCGCAGCATTCCTTGGTGGTAGCTTCGGTCTATGAACATTGTCGTTGCGGCTGCACTTTACCGGGCGCATACATAGCGATACAGCAAGCTGCACCGAACCAGTGGTACACAGATCACCTTAGGCGGAGACTTGAATGCTCAATGTGGTCTCTAGGATTATGTTACTGCCTATTCGAGAGGGTGTGTCCTGGCTGTTTAATCAGTCAGTACCACTTCAGTTTTGCAAAACAATCGCAGTTCCCACCAAGGCTGACCACATGCGACGCAAATCGATACCTAGCTGGACATAACCATCGCTACCCCTAACCAAGTTAGGCGCTGGAACACTCACTCTACCACATGTGGCAGAGATTATTACCCCATCATTTGCGCCATAAATGAGAGAATTCGCAAGCAGCGCCCACAAATTTGATCTGTCAACTTATCTCCAGTGACTTCGTTCTGAGTCTAAAAAAATGTGCCTGGATTTTGCTTTGACAGTTGTCGAAGTGACGCTTGGCGCTCCCTTCACCAGAAAGTTGTATGAGAGTCATCAATCGGCATGCCATTTTTTATCTTTTTACTTGCATTCGTCAGCGTCTGTAATGGGCACATCTTCGGCGCATCCCACGATCACAGAAAGCGTTGTCTGACAGCAAATTTTCAGAGTAGGAATTTTCCTCAGCAGTACAACCTTTACGACCCTTCACATCGGCTTCCCATTTTGTCCTGCTGTGGGCTTTTAGAGCGAAAGCTGTTACAAGATCGCAACAACAGTGCTGTAATTGTGCACCCCCGCCACCACTGCCGCAGCCGCAGGTCTCCGTACGAGCTATCCCGCGAAATAAGAAAAAAAATGAAGTAAAAAAAATATCCACGATCAGATGGGATGTGAACCTGGGCCCTCTGTGTTGCGGTCGAGTATTGTGCCATAAAACCACGCTGGTGCCTTAAACTAATTTGAAAAATCACGCCATATCCACGAAGTGAATGATGATGAGTGGGCGAAGCTCCGGAGGTAATCTGGTAAACCGTCAATCCCCGTAAATTTTGCCCACTCGATCATCATACAAAGACCTGACACACAAACGCGCGAGTCCTCATATATGACGTTAAGCTCAGGGGAACGTTTGTTGTCGGCGTTGCCGTTTTGCCTTTCGAGGGCGAGAGCGCGTTCACGATCGTTTTCATCCATGGCAGAAAGAGAATGTGTGGTCTGCAACACGCTTATACTTCATGGTCATCAGCGTCATCGTCATCGTTATCACGTGTAGCGGGTACATTCCACTATACTGGAACGCGCTTATTCTTCATGGTCATCAGTCGTCATCGTCATGGAACACGCTTATACTTCATGGTCATCAGCGTCATCATCATCGTTATCACGTGTAGTGGGTACATTCCACTATACTGGAACGCGCTTATTCTTCACGGTCATCAGTCGTCATCGTCATGGAACGCGCTTATACTTCATGGTTATCATCGTCATCGTTATCACGTGTAGTGGGTACATTCCACTATACTGGAACGCGCTTATTCTTCATGGTCATCAGTCGTCATCGTCATGGAAGGCGCTTATACTTCATGGTAATCAGCGTCATCGTCATCGTTATCACGTGTAGTGGGTACATTCCACTATACTGGAACGCGCTTATTCTTCATGGTCATCAGTCGTCATCGTCATGGAACGCACTTATACTTCATGGTCATCAGCGTCATCGTCATCGTTATCACGTGTAGTGGGTACATACCACTATACTCGAATGCGCTTATTCTTCATGGTCATCAGTCGTCATCGTCATGGAACGCGCTTATACTTCATGGTCATCAGCGTGATCGTCATCGTTATCACGTGTAGTGGGTACATACCACTATACTGGAACGCGCTTATTCTTCATGGTCATCAGTCGTCATCGTCATCTTTACCACATGGAGTGGATACATCCCACGATGCGTGGCTACCTACTACTACATACTACAAAGGAGGGACAGGCCCACACCCTGAGGAGCTTCGCCCCTAAAAAGACCTACGCAGGCGGCATGCCGGTAAAGGTATTGCATTAGCATATGTAATGTAGTGTGACAAAAGAATAAAATAACGACCAGGCGTCACACAATGCCACTTGCGCAACGAGTGAGTGATTTAAAGTTTTCCACTCACTATGAAGTGCTGAGCCAGAATTTTGGATCGCATCAGCCAAATTTAGCATCAATAAGGTGCCATAATACGTTACAGATGGGTAGCGGGTACCTCGTTTATCCGCAGACAG
Organism: Rhipicephalus sanguineus; assembly: GCF_013339695.2. Taxonomy (NCBI): domain Eukaryota; kingdom Metazoa; phylum Arthropoda; class Arachnida; order Ixodida; family Ixodidae; genus Rhipicephalus; species Rhipicephalus sanguineus. Next base: position 66,407,820 of record NC_051182.1, read on the forward strand.
ACCAATAATGACATACTAGGTGCAGCCGTACTGCACAAAAATTATGATTTATGGCGTAGTGGACACCTTGCATGCGTACTTGCATTAGTTGCCCCAAAAGAGTTTAGAACGGGCTCTAGAAAAGCCGCTGTTCCCGCTTTTGCTGTGACTGTGCCGCGCGTTGCGTACTGGCCTTGTGTTTTTTTAACAGGGAAGCTGTTCTTGGTCAGGCCTTTCATGTCCGGGATCCCTGATAACGCTGTGGGAATCATAAACAGGTATGCGCCACAAACAGTGGGTGAATCCCACTACTCACCACTGGTCCACGGAAAATGAAGGCAAGGGTTAGCCCCTAAAAACGGGTATGTGCCACAGAAATCTGTGCGGCCTATCAGAAAACTACGACCATCATAAACACGTATGCGCCACCGAAATTCGGTGAATACTAACACACGCAACTTTCACTAAAAAGGAAGAAGGCAAGAGTTTGCGCAACAAATGGCCCGCGGGTTACCAGAGTCATGCCACCTTTACGTGATACTCTATGGCTATAAAAGGTGGTGGCTATACAAGCACCTCAAACTTAACAAAGAGTGTTTAATAAAGAGCAGTGACAATCATATCGGAACATCTTATGCGAAGGCTTCTTCGTAAACCTGTGTATAAGAATGGTATGGTCAAGATGCACTAGAGCTATACTACCACCTCAAAGCATAAGAAATAGTCTTTAACAAAGAGCAGTGATGCAACATAATTGAAAGACTCGCAAAACATAGAAATGTGTTAGCCTATAGCAAAGGGAATGCCACCAGCTTTGCTGTTTCATCGGTGTCCGTGAAGCGGAGCGGGTTAATTTTTTTGTTCGAGTGATGCAAGGGCAACACGGGGCCACATACTATGGGAGTGCTCGAGCTTAGACGACAAAGTACACGGAAACCATGAGGAGGCAGTATCGAACCGCAGGGTGCGCTGGGAGGAGGCTCTGCTCAGCTCCGCAATCGAAGAACAACTTTGGGCCGTCCAGCGAGCCGAGGAAGCCGCCCGAGCGCAAGGGCTCGCGGCCGATGCCTAGGCCGGGGTTGAGGCCTACCCCAAGTCAAGTTCGCTGGACTTTATAAAGTTATTTCTCTCTCTCTCTCTCCGAAGCCTCCAATTTAACGAAGCCTTCATGCAAAGATTTCCCGTTAACACTTGTCTTGCACCGCAAGTGCTACACAGTCATATTTGCCAGTTATATTTCTGTTCAGCAAGCATGTGTATCCCGTCAGCTAAGACACTCTCATTGAGAATGTAGCGACCAATGTTAAAACCCGCGGCGCCAGGAAAATGTTTCCTTGAATCGTTTATTTGCGATGGCGGTGATCGTCTTCAGTCACAGAGGAGTCCACAGAGGGACAGACAGTTTGTAGTTTAGTCGGCATAGCAATACTTATCCCCGTATTTAGAAACGCTCCTTCACTTTAACTTGACTTGCCACCGCCTTCAAAGCGTTTCGAACGCGCTGCCTTTAGGCTGTACCAAGGCAGCACAAACGCGTTTCGAACGCGCTGCCCAAGGCGGTTGCAAGTCAATTTCAAGTCGAGGAGCGTTTCTGAATACGGGGGTTAGTCACCTAAAATATGTTAACGATATAGAAATGTGCATGCTCTATGTGAGATCTGTAGTTAAACAGATATGTGAAATAAATGTAGGAGTGCTCCAAACGGACATATTGAACTCTACTTTGCTAGAGCGGCAAGCTTTACCCAACCATATCACGGTTTGGCTGTTTACTAACACAAGCCCTGGACCGCTTCCGGTTTCGTGCGCTGGCGTTGGCTAGCAGAACTGGCGGGGAACAAACGCCTTGGCAAGTAGCCCGTAGAGTTTCAACACTTTTCTCCCTGTGTCTAGGAAAATATTTGAATTAAATATTCTTCTAAGCTACACACAACACTAAAAGAGTTAGTCCTTCACTATAAGCGCCTTTCTTTTATGTGATAGTGGAAAAAGAGTATTCCCTTACTCTGACAAAACTGAAAACAACGCTTTACGCTTCGGTGTTGCAGAATAACAAATGAGGTGACCGGAAGTTGCTTCGGGGACACCACTGCTATCGCAATCTTGAAACCGTCTATACAAGCTGACACCTACATACTGCGCATGCAGCCGACTAACCTTTTGCGCTGCCAGCAAAAGTAATCTTTATAACCACCATTTTTCACCCGTGTACTGTGCCAATTTTCTTCTAAATAGTTGTTCAAGATCGTAATTTCAAGTAAAGTCATCAAAGTATTTTTGACATAAATTGCACTTGTTTCATATCCTTTAGCCATATGTTACCGAATACTGAATGGCAAATACCGATGCCTACTATGTTAAGAAGTCATAACAGAGACCGTTGAGGTAAATCAAAGGTGGGACAAAGGTAGACAGGAAACACCAATCGTATGCATCTCCCGATCAGGCCTGCAGTTATTGTATGTGTTCCTCTCGGAGAACAGAGTGGCGCGTTAGGTAGAACTCGCCGCTCGCGCCCCCCCTTGCCAAGCACACACACGTGCGCAAAAAGCATCCTTTTCAGACAAAGCCAACTTCACAGCTCCGCGTGTGGTGGCGCCACTACGGCGACCACCGCTACTCTAATGCGGCGCTATTGCTGTCCCAAGCAGTCTATCTGTACGGCAGTGCTCAATGTTTCGTCAGTGTTGTGGTGGAGTGTTGTGTTGTCCCTGATGCGAAGTACTTTTAGCAAGTTGTGGAGACGTGAGACACACAAGATTACTTTTACTGCAACGTGGCTTGAAGCAGCTAAATTTCGAGACTGTGCGCTTCGTTTCATTACATGGTACGTTTCGTAGTGACAGTGAATGCAGTGCCAAATCTAGGAATTTCTAAATTGGATATTGGACGGTGTTGTCATTGATCAACTTTCCTGGGACCCACTCGTATCTTGAAAACCACACATTAACTTTTGGTCTTCGCAAAAACGTGTAAAAAGGAAAAGCAGTGACACTCTAAGCAAGAACATGGAGGATGCTTGAGCTTCGCCCTCAAGAGTGCGGAACGTGATAGCATAATTGGCCCCCTGCGCATCGTCTGCTCCATTGCTATCCCGCTTTCAGTACTTGGGGGATGCCTCAAACGTGCTGCAAGTAAACGAGTATCTATGTGCGTAATTTGGGCTCTTTCGAGCAATCCTAGAATGACTAGTGCAGATACAGTTGCGAAGTGCCCACTATGCCATAATTCTTCCTTTTGCGAATCAGCGAAAGGTCCTCTACGCGTCCATAAGGCAACACGCGAACCTACGCAGCTGCTCACTTTGTTCATGCTCTTGCTGATGATTCAGTATGTTTTGTCGACGCCGCTCAGTACGGCCACTCGGCTAGGTTTTCTCTTATCTCCGTCAATCATATCGGTTCCATTATAAATGCTGCATCGCTTGGGGACTCTACTCCCTCGAGAGCCGAGCAGGTGGCTATAGCCCTTGCCCTTTTGGACGATAGTAGGTCGCAAATATTCACCGACTCCAGGTCGGCGGTCAGGGCTTTTGCCCCTGGTTCAATCTCTGCTGAAGCATTCAAAGTACTGGAAAATAGGACACTTTCTCCACATACCGTTACCTGGTTTCCTGCACATCTCGAACCCCGACTGGACTCCCTCGCAAACCTCAACGACACTGCTCACTCCCGGGCGCGCGCACTAACCCTCCGCGCTGGGGTGGACGTAGGTTCACAGGTGTACTGTGGGGTGTTTAGGGACGCTTTACTTACTTTCAATGAAGTTAATAAACACTACCAGTTGAGTAGGCGGTCTTTTCCTCCTCCGCACAGCAAGTTGTCTAGACCTCAGGCCATCACGTTTAGAATGCTACAGAGTAGGTCTTATCCTAGTCTATCTTTCCCCAGCATCGTCTCTTCGGAGGCTTTCGAGTCTACCTGCCCTGACTGCGGGGAGGTCAGTAACATTGAACATATGCTCTGGCGGTGCCCCTCGTTACGGGGCCTATGTCGTCTCACAGAACAGGATTGGGAATTGCCTCATGAAGTCCAGAGTTTTTACCACAACTACGGGCTGTCCAGAGAGCCAATGATGCGGCGGTGAGGCTAGGCCTCCCCGTCCCCACGTGGGAGCGGCCCGCGGCGTTGCTCTAAACGTAGCGTTTCTCAGGAGCGAAATAAAGTTCTATATCTGTCTGTCTGTTGCTGATGATCATCGTTAAATATGTCTGAGCGCTGTGTGACGGGTGGGCCTTCAAAACACACGCTAGTTGCGCAATTCACATGTTTTGACCCCTGGCGCGATTCTACGCTTCTGCGACGTAATGTTACATCCGTTATGGAGATTCCTCCCATTCCATGACATTCATGTGGTCTTTTTTTCTAAAACAATTTAAGAAATGGCGTAGCTCTGTGGTTGAAAACCTGCTTGCCGCGCAGAAGGCCTGGGTTCGCTTCTCACTCGAATTGAAGAATTTTGTTAATAATTTTATTTGCATCTTTCTCGATTTTTCACTCCCGGACCACGCCAATTTTTCGCACAGAACCAACGACGTTGAAACCGACGCTGACGCATGCTCAAGTACCTGCAAAACGAGCTGTCTCTATTGCTATCCCGTTAAAATACTTAAATGATCCTGGTTAATATGCACATTTATCGACCGTCGGGATCGGCACTGCAGGCCGATTTCGGCGGCAGTTAATATCGCTAATTCATATCAGTGCACTTCCAGAATGCAAATTACTATACACGTAACGCATAAAGCCTGATTTTGTAAATTAGTGATAAATGTCATTACCAATATTTTAGACACTAGAGTGGGCGATAGAAATCATGTATGTATGGCTTTTCGCGCCATATATAGCTGACTAGCTAGTGACCAAGATCGGAACGAAAAAGAAAGTTAAAATGTGCGCTTGTGAATGTCTGAAGAGCTACCTTACAGATCTATCAGATCTACATGACGCAGTCCCGTCACTTTGCAGTATAAAACTTCGAAGCCTTATCGAGTGCGTATTATCCCATATCTACCTAATGTGCGTAAAAATCTCGTTAGCTTGCGTTATTTGTACAACACAAAAGGCAGACATGTTTTACCGTTTGTTTTAATGGCGCTCGTTGTTTTCTTGAGTTACCTTTTTTTTAAAAGCTCTGTGTAAAAGAAAAACGTAGAATGAGCGATGTGTGGTACTTATTTTGTCCAGAATCGGGTGTATTGTAGTCTTCTTAATTATATTTAAAATAAAAATATTACTGCCGACAGAAACTGCTATTGAATAATTTATTGCACTAGTTTCGTCTAAGTTCAGCGATTGCTCGAGGTCTTTTTCCCTGAAAAGTGAAGTTCTTTCCGCCAGCGACGGGAAACGAGCGAGCGCGAAAGCACACGCGGCCGCTGAGACGCGTCGTCTCCTACATTCGATGTCCTGGATTACTCCTCGTACCTCTCGCTGACCGGCGCCCCGTGACGGACTCCTCGCCCGCAATGCCGTGCGCCGCTCATCGACAGGGCAGCTGGTGCGCGAGCATCCTGACGCACGGGTCGCCTCCGGACACCCCCCTCCTCCCATCCCAGCCACTGGTTTCACTCTCCGCGAGCGCGCGCTTCTTCTTGCCCTGAGGACCGGTTCTGTGTGGCCCGCGGAACGCAGGCATCGTCTTCGCGGCGCCGCTGCACCGAACTGCACCGATTGCGGCGCGATCGAAACCCTGTGTCACCTATTGTTTGACTGCCCTTCTCTCAACACTGCGCGGAAGCGGCTCGCCATGAAGTACCGCCTCGTCGGACTGCCGTGTGCGACCCTACAGGACTTGCTCCATCCCACCGGCCACGTGCACCGTCGCCGATCAGCCCTTGCGGCCCTACTCGCTTTTCTCGAGGATGCCGGCCTAGTCGAACGAATTTTCTAGCCGCTCACTACGGTGACTCGGCTGCCCGTTCTCCTGCCCCCCCCACCCCCCACCCCCTCACTGTTTTTTTTCACTCATGCCTTTCTTTTTCTTCTTTTACCATCCTCTTTTCACTCTCACTGTCCCTTCAATCCCCAATCCCCCGTGAGTGTATCGGTTGAGGTGTCCTCACTTGAGAGACAGTTATCGTGCACTCCACACCCAATTTCCATTTTCATTTCCTTCTTCCTTTTAAGAATCACCTCCCCCCCCCCCCCCCCCCCTTCGCCGCTTCGCCGATGTTGTGCACCGTGCCTCTAGCTGTGTTTCGCGGACCCGTCCCTGAACTCCCGTGACCGTTTCCCCCATGTTTCCTGTCCTCTTTTCTCTTCGTTGGACGGATGTGCTCCTATCACTTTTCTCTCTATTTTCCTACTTTTCTTTTATTCCCTCCTTACCCCCACCCCTACAAGGCACTGCGCCGTGTCGCCTATAGGCAGACAGAAATTAGGTGCCTTTTTCCTTTCCCTAATAACCACTGAAGAAGAGTGGCTTTCCCGCTTAACGTGGATGCGTCGGCAACTACGCGCAACTCTGCTCCCGTAGAGAGCGTATACAGTAACTCTAGCCCAGCCATCAAATAAACGCACCCTATGCGAGTGTCCTGCCAACAGAACCTCTACAAAGAGAATCCTATTGAGACTCCCTCCCCCCTCTCGAGAAAGGAAAAGTCCCGTCAGCTGGAAAGAGTTGACCATTTCTCCACCGGCGAAACCTTCAAAAACTACGGTAGCCGCTTGTGTTGCAGCTGTAGCCAACGTCGCGGTGGTTATGGATGATATACTGGTGTGGGGCAAGACAAAGGAGGAGCATGACTACAACCTAACACTTTTGCTGACGCGCTGCCGCGAGCATGACCTGAGACTTAACCTAACAAAATGCACCTTCTTACAGACGGAGGTCCGCTACTTGGGACACATCCTCACGACACAAGGTTTGCGCATCGACCCAGAGCGTGTGCAAGATATCCTGGAAATACCAGAGCCTAAGAACTGTAAGCAATTGCAAATTTTTCTAGGCACAATGAACTTCATACAGCGTTTCATTCCCAACATGTCGGTCAAGACCGAACCACTTAGAGAGCTACTGCGAAAAGATAACGCGTGGGTTTGGACAGACAGACAACAAGCCAGTTTTGAAGCACTGAGGCAGGCACTAACGACAGCACCAGTTCTATCCTATTTCGATCCAAAGAAGGCAGTGACGCTTTCTGTTGATGCGAGTCAGTCGGGCGTGGGGGCTGTGCTGATGCAAGATGGCCACCCCGTCGCCTTTTCGTCCCGATCCCTCACAGAAGCGCAGCAACGCTACGCGCAGATTGAAAAGGAAACGCTGGCAATAGTTCATGGGTGCACAAAGTTCCATGATTATCTTTTCGGCCAGGCAGACGTGATCATCGAAACAGATCACCGGCCTTTGATACCAATATTCAGCAAGCCCCTGTATCAATGCCCACTCCGTTTGCAGCGCATGCGCCTCAGTCTGCAACGTTATGCAATAACATTGCGGTACAAACCTGGAAAAGAGCAGTTTCTAGCAGATGCTTTATCGCGGTTTCCTAGCAAGACTGAACTAAAACAAGAAACCGAACTGTTTCAAGTAAATGTTCTTGATTATGTTTCAGCGTCAGAGCGACGTCTGGAAATACTGCGGGCCGCTACGAGCGAGGATCCAGCCCTAGTCCTCATCCGTGAATACGCACAGACATCTTGGCCGGACAACAAGCAGAGAACCCCGGAGCCAGCAAGACCGTACTGGGCCTACAGGGAAGAAGTTCACGGTCAAGACGGGCTAGTCTTCCGCAGCAACAAGGTAATTGTACCGAAATCAAAACGGGCAGAGATAATGCAGCTCCTTCACGCGGCACATACTGGAGCAGAGAAGATGAAGGCAAGAGCCAGCAGCGCAATGTTTTGGCCAAGTATGTGTGCAGATATCAAACAGTTTTGCATGTCCTGCAAAATATGCAGAATTCATCAGCCGCAGAACCAGACGATGCCTCTTCTAAGCCATGACATTCCGACCCTACCATGGGAGAGAGTAGGGATGGACCTGTTTCACTTCGGTGGCCGAGAGTTTGCCATTATGGTTGACTTTTACTCCTTTTATTTCGAAATCCGTGAGCTCCGCCACACCACAGCTAATGCGCTGAAGACTTGGTCTGCACAAGTATTTTTCTGTGCATGGGCTGCCGCAGAAACTGTACAGTGACAACGGACCGCCATTCAGTAGCAGCGAGTTTAGAGTTTTTAAGAAAGCTAGACATTGTACATATCACGTCAAGCCCGTATCACCCGCGTTCTAACGGCATGACAGAAAGAGCTGTTCAGGAGGCAAAGAAGCTGTTAAAGAAGTGCTCCCTCCGAACACCTGATTTTGAAATCGCATTGCTTGAGTGGCGTAATACCCCCAGGGATCATGTTCTGAGGTCTCCTGTACAGAGGCTGATGGGACGGCAGACACGGACCCTGCTGCCGGTACCAACAGAGCACCTAGAACCTGAGACAATACCCAGCAAGGATGTTCACGACCGCCTTCAGGTGATCCGGCGGCAGCAAAAGGCTTCCTACGACCGCAACGCCAGAAACTTGCGTCCGCTAATGCCAGGACAACGGGTAACGACGTACGACACCCTCCAGAGGACCTGGAGTCCAGCCATGGTACTAAGGCCAGCCGAGGCACCGAGGTCCATGATTGTGAAGACCGAAGACGGCCGTGAATTGCGCCGCACACGAGAGCATCTGCGAGAGGCAGCACCTGAGCCAGGGGCAGAATCAACTTCCCAGCGGGCGCCCGAAGACAGCGGCGTCCATGATGGACAGCAGCAGCTACGCCGAAGTTCAAGACTACGTCACGAACCCTGTCGATACCCGTTACCAGATCAAACTTCTAGACTGTATAAATATTAAAGGGGAGATGTAGCCAGATTGTGCTATCATCATGATAGCCCCCCCAACCTCTAACACGTGATGTTAACGTCACTGACGGCCTAATGTATATATATCATTCGTTCCACTGAATAAACGTTTTTCGTTACCGGACTGCCGGCGAGCAACAGCAGCATGCTAGGAACTTCCTCGGTCTGGAGGCGTGAGCCTTCGGAAGACTCGTAGTGGGGATTTGGGTCCATCTGTGGCAATAAATGTTGTTTCTCCTTCTCTCTCTTTTTCACATGCATGCCCTTAAACATGTTATGTTAGTACTGTGCGAATGTATTCAATGTTGCTTCCTTAACCACGGCCTCTCCAGACCACTTCCAAAGATCTGCATTCCAGCGCGTCCTTGAGGACACATATTCTTCGTACATGGGTCGCTCCATGCAGTTCACAAGCAGTTTTCCTGTGTAAAATGGCGACGACAGATGTACCCATGACTCTGGGAGCTTAAGCAGTGTCCCATCCGCCAAATTAATCGTAGCGGTATCTCCTGCTAATGCCCCGTGAGGCACCAAACTCTGCTGAACGACTGCTGTGTTGCTGGTAGTTTCAGACAACACCTCCATCTTTCGTCGGAAAACAGCCTACGGACGTCGGCATAAAGGCTTCCTGAAAGCCTTCTCGACGGTCATCATTTATGTTGCTCGCTAACACGCCCACAGTTTTTTTCTTCTTGAAATAGATCGCAACCTCATCATATCCTTCATCTTCATTTTACGTGTAGAGCCTTGTAAGAAAATCACGAGAGCAAGGTAACTTGTCAAATGTGACACAGACTCAGCCCCACTAGAATGGCATATTTCGCGAGTGGAACTGTTAATAAATGTAGTTCAGAAATTGCCTCCCTGTGTTCCACGTAAGAGAGAGAGAGAGAGACATAACTTTATTTGTGTCCTTGCTGGGGTCAAGGGAGGCGGGGGCCGGGAGGCTAGCCCTACCGGAGCCCCCCTTCCTCAGGCGGCGTCTTCGGCCAGCCGGACTGCCCAGAGTTGGTCATCCGGGCACGCGCTGAGCAGCATAGCCTCCCACTGCTCGGGCGTGGTTATCTTAAGTTTAGGGTTCTTGCTGTATTTGGTGGTGTGTGTCGCTGCGGGACATGCCCAGATAATGTGGTCGAGGTTGGCGCGAGCCATCCCGCAAGCTTTGCACTGTGGTGTGTAAACGTCCGAGTATATGCGACTGTACAGCGTGGGTGTAGGGAATGTTCGCGTCTGTAATAATCGCCATGTTGTCGACTGTTGCTTATTTAGCGACTTGTCAGGGGGTGGGTACTTCAATCTTGCCCTACGGTAATGCATGACAATTTCACCATACGTGACCATTCTTTCTTTTGCGTGGCCGCACCAGGACTCGACTTCTTCGTCCTCAGCCTGCTGGGCTCGTCGGGAGGGTAGCTGCTCTGATGACGAGAAAAAGGATGATTACTATGATGATGAACCACGTCGCTAGCTCACACCTCACTGAGGAAGTGACCACCAAACGAATAACAGAAATATTGGACACACACTTATGAACCGTGTAGTTGTTGAAAGGTTTTAGAGTAACCATTATAAATTAGTAATGCTAAGTTATGGATATCAAATCTAACCCGCAGTGATGCAATTCAATATTTTTCAACAGCGGAACAGACATCCCCGGGACAACGTCCTAATGAGGTGCTTCCCAAGCACAGCGTTGTTGAAGTAGTTATACTCCATCCAGGGCTTAAAGCCTCCCTGCATTGGAGGGGGGGCCCTCAGAGTGCGGCTGCCTATATACATACGTACACACATACATACAGCCCCTCCTTAAAGGGCCCCTCACCAGGCCACATACAAAATTTTAGTTAGATGCTGCAAGTTGTTGTGTGCCGAATGATGAGCAGTATGCCGCAAGAATGTTTCAAATCGGTTCATTACGAGCTGAGAAAAACAATAATTTGTAGCGGCGCAAAACCATGATGCGAGGAGGCGAGTTTCAAACCCTTGCCACTCGCTACGTGTAGCGTTCGCAAGCCAAATTCTTTCCCTGCCCTCTTCACTTGACACATACGCATGAACACGTCATGCGCATGCATGGTCACGTGCGCATGACGTGCCCGAGCCAGCCCGAGCACGCGAGCGGCGTTGCACGGCCGCTACCTTTCTTTTTATGTGGCGGCTGTGGGCGTTGTGTCGGCGTTCCCTGTGGTGTACTGCCTCTTTCTGCGGGACGGGCATGAAAGTTGCGACATTTGTACGGGCACGAGAGTGGCGGTATCATGACCCAGTGCCACATTAACGTTTACTTGGACGCGGTAGAAAAAATGAGCATATTGAGGGCTCGAACGCGCCAGAACATTACTTTCGTTTCCAGGGCTGGCGTCTGCTCGATGCGCTAACCGCAGGGACACGAACGCATGGCAAACGGAGGCACATTAGCCCCACATCTCGCTGCAATTTACTAAAAAAAATGAAAAAGATGCACACATTCCCTTTGTGTGTCTCATTATATTCTCTCAAGTTTTATTAATCTATTCAAGCAACAAATTACGCAAACTACACATGTCGTGTCAAATAATTATCGCAGTGTCAAATGCTACTGTTGGCGACGTCAGAGCACAGTCGTCTACGTAGAGAAGCGACGTCGTAGCACTACCATCTACGTAGGGCCATTTTATCATGTACGTCATACCCTCATTCTCTGGGCGCGCGCTCGCGAGAGGAAGGGGAAGCAGCGTTCACCTTAAAATTTGACCCATTTCCGCGGTGCGTAGCGTTGTAAATTTTGGCAGACGTGATCGTGAACGCCCAATGTATGCATTGCGCTCGTTAGCTCAAAATTGTCAAACCTGGTGAGGGGCCCTTTAGGAAATGAAAGGGGGGCCGGGTCCCCCCGAGCCCCCTGACTTTAAGCCCTGACTCCATCTCAGAGGTAGCCTTCAACACTGCGACATCCACGCGGCCCCTTAGCCACTAGGAAGGCAATTATCCCCTCCACATGTATTCACCCGCGTCGCCTCGTCTGCTCAGCGTCTCCCTGGCGTTTTGTTATCGTGCGTTGTGTAACCCGTAAGTTAGAAACTGACACTTGTATTTGTTTTAGATTAATGTGCTGATTCTTCTACACCAAAGTATTCGTGACGATATTGCGCTAATTCTAAGAATCATTATGAAATTCTCGGTGCATTAGGCTCAGCAGGCGTGGCTAAACAAACAGCTGCTCTCTCAAGTAGCGGTAAAATGTACAATATGCTTTGGCGTCAGCGTGAGATGACAGAAAGCGATGGCTCATTTCACCATTTATTTGTTGCTGCCAGCGCAGTGGTCGAATAGCAAGCGCAAGCTCGGGTCGAAGTGGGCGGTCGCGTCTGTATGGGTGCTGCCACGGTGATTTGTAACCACAGTTACCGGCGGTTACTGATGCAGCAACCGAAGGCGCACAACATCAATCCGAAGAAGAATAAACATATCACGCATTGATGTGACATGACAGATTCCAAACAAGCGCAAATTTCCCAACCCTGCCAATTGGAAGGCAAATATATCTGGAACTACTTTTTGATGCGCGAGCGTGTAGCATGCTTATGCCCCGTAGCCTTGGCAGTGCTGAACGTTAGTGGTGAGATGGAGTATTGATCCAATCGAATTCAATTAAATGCTTACTTGAGATTGTTTTCCTGAGTAATCGGCAGCGACTGCATGATAGATAATAAGCGTCAGCAAAGTTAGAAATTGGGATAGTTGGTTGTACATGTTGGAGGGGAATTGCGCTACAGTTAACTGAGACTTAACAAAGCTAAAGGATGGACGAACGGAATGAACACGACAAGCGCAAACTATCAACCTAATTTATTCAAAAGAACGTTGAAGGGCGAAAATTCTATGAAAGGGGACAACAGTCAATCTACGAAGGGAGAGGGCGTTACAATCTTCTGAACAGGTATCTTGCGCCACACTAACCAACAAATCGCATGCGTCAGTTCATGCTCCATTCTACTTAACCCACAAGAAATCGACTTCATCAGAAGAAACAAGCATCATTGACGTCACCCACACCAGGCACGTGTGGCGCAAGATACCTGTTCAGAAGATTGTAACGCCCTCTCCCTTCGTAGATTGACTGTTGTCCCCTTTCATAGAATTTTCGCCCTTCAACGTTCTTTTCAATAAATTCCGTTGATAGTTAATGTCGCCATCACACGTTTATTAATAGAGTAGAAACTCACGTTCAAAGTTTCATTTTTAAATTTCGCGCCGAAATCTCCCCGAGTGACGTCACGAATTTCAAAGTGTATCGTAGTTTGGCGCTATTGGCTCCACAAAATTACCCCAAACTTGGTATGTTAAGTCTATGACTCCCCCGAGGACAATGCACTTCATTTTTACCGATTAGGAACTACGTAGTCCCTGGCAGGCGCTGTCAAAGCATGTGACGTCACGGCGAATGGTGCGGAAACATCAAGGTGGCGTCGCCAGGCACATTTTGTTTTTGCGCGTTTTCTCGCTTACTAAGCATCTTCTCGCAGCAAGCGTGGTGTTTTTGGTATCGTGAAAGAGTGCTTTACTAATATGAGAAAAATCGTTTTGCTCTTTAGTGTCCCTTTAAGGCGCTGGCATTTGCAGCAGCGCCGTACTGAGTTCAGAAAAAGAAACAAGTTACCGGACAACCCGTGCTACACTCCCCCTCCCCCCTTTTAACAACGAAGCTATTTAGCAACTCGTTCTTTGTCCGGCTAACCAAAACACTGTCATGATTATACGCGGGTATTTGCCAAACAAATCGGGTAACTGCCACTACTCACCACTTCATCATCATAAACGGATATGTGCCCCAGAAATTGAGTTGGGTAAATCCTACTACTCAATACTGGTCCACTAAAAACGAATAATGCAACAGTTAGCCGAACAAATGGCTGCGAAGCGACAGCGATGAGCGGGTAAATCCCACTACTCAATACTGGTCCACTAAAAACGAATAATGCAACAGTTAGCCGAACAAATGGCTGCGAAGCGACGGCGATGAGCGGGTAAATCCCACTACTCAATACTGGTCCACTAAAAACGAATAATGCAACAGTTAGCCGAACAAATGGCTGCGAAGCGACAGCGATGAGCGGGTAAATCCCACTACTCAATACTGGTCCACTAAAAACGAATAATGCAACAGTTAGCCGAACAAATGGCTGCGAAGCGACAGCAATGAGCGGGTAAATCCCACTACTCAATACTGGTCCACTAAAAACGAATAATGCAACAGTTAGCCGAACAAATGGCTGCGAAGCGACGGCGATGAACTTTGAACTTTATTTTGAAATTGAAATACAAATGATAAATTGCATGTGTTATATACAAATACAGAAGGAGGTCTCAAAGTCGCAAGACTGTGAGTGAGACCTCCTATAAAATCATTAATCAGAGATACAACGCAATAGTAAACAGTGGTAAGGATAGAAAAATTAAGATAAACAAAATATACAGATAAGTACGAAATAGCGAATATAAGTTATACAAAATGTGTAGATAAGCACGAAAAAACTAACACAAAAATGCAACAACATTCGCTTAGTATAATATCAAGCATTATGACGGTAAGGAAAGAAAAATTGAGATATACAAAATATATAGATAAGCACGAGATAGGGACTATAAGTTATACAAATATGAAGATAAGCACAAAATAACACAAAAATGCTATAACATACTCTGTATAATATTAAGCACTATGAATTTAATAAGTGCGAACGCAAGCCTTTTTAAACATTTCGAGGGATCTATTTTTGATCTCCAAAGGTAAAGAATTCCACAAGGATACAGACGAAAATTTTATGGTAAACTTGCCATAATTAGTCCTGGTTTGGGTAAAAGGAAGTTATTAGCCTTTGCAAAACGAGTAGATGACGCCTGAGGAAACTGACTTGAGTTTAGTAAAGGAATGGGAAGTTTTCCATTCACATATTTGTAGATAAGAATGCCGAGAAAATATTTGGCCAGCTTCTGAACTGATAAAATTCCATGTGAACAGAGTAAGGATGATGCATTGGACATGAAGCTACTGAACGTTATTATCCTCAATGCTTGGTTTTGAAGATGTTGGATGGCTGATAAATGAGTGGCATACGTGTTTCCCCATGATGAAATGCAATAGATTATGTTGCTGTGAAAGAAAGCGTAGTAAAGTGACAACAATATTTCAAAACGAAAGAAAGGGCGAACTTTTAGCAAGATTCGAATGGCATATGCGGCTTTCCGCGTAAGCTGTAATACATGTGAATTAAATTTTAAATATTCATCAAGTTCGACCCCGAGAAACATTGTACTAGAGGTAGAGTGAATTTGAGTATCGCTTACGTAGACAGTGGGTTCCTAGGTATAATTCGATTAGGTGACGAAAATACAACAAAGTTTGACTTTTTAGCGTTTATATTTAATTTATTCTTATAGAACCATTTAACGATATTTTTCAGGTCGGTGTTTAGTTTAAACAACATCGAGTCAACCTCTTTATCTGCAGTTATTATAGTGGTATCGTCCGCATAGAGTATGCAGGACGAATGTGCTAGACAATGAGGAAGATCGTTGATGTAGATTAAAATAAAAGCGGGCCCAAAATTGAACCTTGCGGAACACCGATGTTGATGAATTTAGGGTTGGAAAAGGTACCGGACACATATACCAACTGTTCTCGATCACGCAGATAGCTACGAATTAGTTCTAGTGGGACGCCCAGATACACCAATTGACTCTAGTTTCTGAAATAAAATGACGTGAGAAATAGAATCAAATGCTTTTGAAAGGTCAAGAAAAACACCTCCAACAACACAACCGCTATCAATAGCAGATTTAATTTCGTCAGTTAGGGATATCATGGCAAGTTCAGTTGAGTAACCGGGCCTGAAACCAAACTGCTTATTAGAAAGAATATGAAACTTGTCTAAATAACACCTTAACCGTCCCACAAAAAGCTTTTCTATGACTTTACTGAAGAATGAGATAATTGCTATAGGCCGGTAATTCGAGATTAAGCGCTTGTCGCCTTTTTTAAAGACGGGAATAATTTTTGCTTTTTTCAGGGCTGTCGGGAAAATCCAGTTTCAAATACAAGATTTATAATGTAACATAATGCATCGCAGATTAAATGAGCTATCAGTTTCATGTCGGCAGCAAAGAACTTATCGAGACCTGCGCTTGTATTTCCTAATACTATTGATAACGGTGAACACTTCTTGGGGTGACGTCGGATAAAGAAAGAATGAATGTGGTAATCGTGAACAAGTGTATTCGAGGGATGCTGTCGACTGCGGAATTTCAATGCCGAACGAGTCCATTAAAAGAGTTCGCGACTATCAGATGGGGTTTTCGATCACACGATTTTCTGAGTGAATCAAGGTTATATCTGAATGTACCGTGGTCCTGCCAAGAAAATAGTTTACAGTTTTCCACTGCTGCTTAACGTCATTTCCGGCCTCGCTTTATTTTATCTTCGAAGTACTTTAATTTAGCGGCTTTAAGTAACTTACCTAATGTGTTTGAGTATTCTTTATAGCGCTTTTGAAGGTTAACATTGAAAGGGGACTTTTTCGTCTTTTGTATAAGTTATCCTTTTTCCGCAGACATTGTAACAGGTTAGGTGTCAACCACGGATAATTGGGACGAGGTACTTTTTTCTGCTTACAACTAATGTTGAAGCGGCCATGACTGCATTTGAAATGATGGAGGAAAATTGTTGATAGGCTATTTCAGCATTTTTGCACTTCTAACTGACGACCAATCACACTGCTCGATGATGTTAATGAATGATGCAGTATTTAGGTTATTCTTAAAGCTTCGACTTGTTTTATGATTACTGGAAATTGCTATGCTTGCTAAATAGGATAATGATCTATTGATCATTGAGGATAAATGAGGATAATGATGAGCGGGTAATCCACTACTCAATACTGGTCCACTAAAAACGAATAATGCAACAGTTAGCCGAACAAATGGCTGCGAAGCGACAGCGATGAGCGGGTAATCCCACTACGCAATACGGTCCCACTAAAAACGAATAAAGCACAGTTAGCCGAACAATGGCTGCGAAGCGACGGCGATGAGCGGGTAAATCCCACTACTCAAATACTGGTCCACTAAAACGAATATGCAACAGTTAGCCGAACAAATGGCTGCGAAGCGACAGCGATGAGCTGGTAAATCCCACTACTCAATACTGGCTCCACTAAAACGAATAATGCAACAGTTAGCCGAACAAATGGCTGCGAAGCGACAGCGATGAGCGGGTAAATCCCACTACTCATACTGGTCCACTAAAAACGAATAATGCAACAGTTAGCCGAACAAATGGCTGCGAAGCGACAGCGATGAGCGGGTAAATCACTACTCAATACTGGTCCCCACAAACGATATAATGCAAACAGTTAGCCGAAAAATGGCTGCGAAGCGCGACGGCGATGAGGCGGGTAAATCCCACTACACTCAATACTGGTCCACTAAAAACGAATAATGCAAACGTTAGCCGAACCATGGCTGCGAAGCGACAGCGATGAGCGGGTAAATCCCACTACTCATACTGGTCCACGCAAAAACGAATAATGCAACAGTTTAGCCGAACAAATGGCTAAATCCTTAAATCTAAACCAAATTCAGCGGCATCATGGTACTTGCATTCCGTATGTATTCGAATACAATGCGAGCTTTTTCTCCAAATTTTTGCTACTAAGGTCGCCCCTCGCGTTACAATCGTGATCGCGTTACAATCGAGCAAAACACCGTATTCAGGCTGCGGTGTGGCGCTTGGCGGCGTTCATCATATTCCCATGTGTCTCATTTTGTTGTCTTCGGGCTTCACCGCCAAAGAATGTTTGGAATCTTCCGCGCAGACCGCGATGCGATGTTCCAGAAGCGTCACGAATTGTCTAGATCTCTTCCGTTAAGCACCTGCCGCGGTATGCCGCGAAAGTAGTCGAGAGATTACGTGGCCACCCCCAGCGATAACGCTGTAACATACCGCTACAATATAGCTATCCAAGCCTGGCGACACGCCCTTCACCCCCTGTCAAAAATTATTTGACGGACGACGCCTCTGACTATCCTCGTTTCCCGCCACACAAGTGGTCGGCCAAATAACCCGAATTTCATCTTTGACCCCCCCCCCCCCCCCCCCCCCCCAAGCACAACACTGTCTGACGTCAGGCTCAACGTAACACCCTGTGACCCATACAGTACAGGTACCTGTAGATGCATCTACGCACACTGTGCGATGTTCCCACGTCTGCATGTAGACGTGGTGCTAACAACGCTCCAGGATTGCGAGGCAAAGCGAAACCGAAACTGGAACGGAAATCGGCTGCAAAGATGCCGAACTACTTGCGTAGTAACACAAATGTGGGATGCCCCGCCTCCAGTACGCCTTCGCTCCAATGCCAAGATAAGTTGTCGCCGAGTACGAGGGAGACGGGAAAGGCAAACAGGGGGGGGCCGGCTGCGAGAAGACGCCGAAGCGATGGAAGAACCTACGCCACCGACGGCGTGCCCGTAAACTCTATGAGAGGTGGGCACGCTTGGTATGCGCGGCGGTGGTTCATTCTCTGCACTGTTGGACTATCCGTGTCGTGCGCTGTGGTTTAACTCGACCTTTCTGCGCTGGAATCAACTAAGAATCAACCTAGCATCGCCTAGCCAAAGCCTAACAAAGACCTAAAAGCAACCTAGAAACAACATTCACCTAGCAAAGGCCTAGAAACAACATATAAGCAACCAGATTAGTCAGCCAGTTTAGCGCAAGCTTCGGCATTTTTTTTTCTTCATCTCCCTGAGCCGTGTGAAGCTTTTGTTAAGATGTTTCTTCTTGTACAGGTGCTTGGTAGCGTAGAGTGTATCACTGCACTCTCCATAAGATTGTATCTAGCGCTTTTGTTGCCGCCTTTGCCTCTTAATTGTGTCCTGATTTTTTAGTGCTCTCCTCAGAATGTCGTACCAATTCGCCACCGATTAATCCTTCTGGGATATCTGACGAACTGTTTCTGTCATTTATTAGGGTTAGGTACGGACTGCGACTATCAATTCATCACGGAAGAAATAATTGTGAAAATGGCTGAAATGTATGCTTCAGTACCAGCAAGTGTGACTTTGAGCGTACTCATTTTTATTGTTGCAACTCCTAGACATTTTAAGAGAAGTCATGGAAGACACGTGGAAAGAGACTCATTTTTTTTCAACTGCGCAAACACTACCTCCTCGTGCACTAAAGGACTGCTAAAGTTACATTTTCGCCAAACGGCTTTTGCACTGTCAGGCCTTTGGGCCCTTATCTGCAGCACGCACGCTAGAAACTGGTTGAAGCAGGCGCCAGGATAACACACGCCGCATTGGCCATGCTCGTGAGGCGCGGCAGCGTTGGAAAAAGCCACAGGGTACGGGACAGATGAAAGCTGGCCGATAAGAAGGCAGGAGATACGAGCCCACGGGCTTTTTGGCCAGGGCGCAGGGGGATGCGAAGATGGTTGCAGGAAGCGTCGGGCGTTTCCTCCGTGAGTGCTGCAGAGCGGGGGGCACGCAGGGCTGGGCAGTATCGCGATACAAGAGTATCGCGATAGTATTTCAGAGATACTTTTGAGTATCTGTATTTCTGTATCGAGATACATTTGAAAAATGTATTTGTATCTCAGTAGTGGAATACATTTACGATGTATCGCCTGTATCGCGATACTATGCTGGACACGGGTATCTCGTTACATTGTTTTTTTTTGTGTCGGAAATGAGTTGAGGCGTGTTTCCAATGGGGGAATGGCGTTTTTTTTTTCTTTTTTGTGCCAAGACAAGCAAAGGCGCGCCGCCGGTCGCCGACAGATAGGGCGGCGATAGTTTCCGCTCAAGCACAGAATAGTCCATGTGGTAAAGCGCGCGACGCCGCAGACGGCAGAATCGCGGGGGCAGTGTTGTCGGCCTCTGCCGAAAAGAGTCGCTGTCTCTCAAGGTCAGTGCAGCACGCCTAATTTTTTTCGGGTGGCAAGCTATTACTTCGCGACCCCCCGCACGGATACCGCCTTGGAACAAGCTTTGCAATGCTTCGCGTGCATTCAGTTCTCAAAGCGGCGGCACTTCCAAAAGCAGTTCCCGTAGTCGCGGCGGAAGTGACAAGAAGATGGCTCTCTTTGACGCGCTTTCAGCCACCTCTCCAATGTCAGGGTGCATTCTTAATTGATTACATGCGTGAAACGGTCTTTTGTGGTAGCAGGCTCCCCCACCGCCGCAGCCGACTTCGCCTGCTGCGGCTTTCTGAAATGGGTGCTGGTAGCGTCGGTGGTGGTGACAGCTTCATTGAAGCCGACAGGGTCAGACGGCTTAGGATTCCGAAGATGGGGACAGACTTCGGATTCTGAACAGTCAGAACAACCCAAGTGTGGGTGGAAGCGTTTTGGTATCTAAATGACCCGAGAAGGGATATCACCACGCTGCAGGGCAATCCGGCTATGAAGGCGATATTTATTCACTATAACACGAATTTGTGCTCGCATTCAGCGGTAGACAGACTTTTTAAATGCGAAGCATTTCTTAGCGAACCTCTGGCACTTTGAGCGTTTCTATCTATTTATCTATCTATCTATCTAGCCGCCTACGTCTGCGTGCTCTCATGATCGCCTCCTTAACTGGGTGTATACCAAAATTGGCATGGGAGGGTAATAGGATTTGAGGAATGTGACTGTCTGGTCATGACATGACTAACGTGAAAATCCTGTCGCGTACCTCGTCAAACCCTTTCCGCTACGCACGTGTGGCACATACCCGTTTACCACGGGCCGTGGTGTACAGGTATGCGCCACAGGTGATTGACAGTTTATATCTACCCAGGAACGGCGAGAACAGACACTGGTAACTTAAATGCTAGAGTGTTAAGGTAAACCAACATCGGCAGCGTTGACTCAATGAATGGAAAGAATGAAAATTAGGATACCAGCAGGAATCGAACCCAAGCATTCTGCGTGGCAGTCAGGTATTCTACCACTGAGCCACGCCAGGTCTATAAACTGGCTTGGAAAAACAGCCTACGCAGGCGTAATACCGGTGCACCGTCAATTGTGGTTGTGGTGCTGGCTATCTAATTTCACAAGAAAGCAATAAACACTACATGATACTCCTACGATGTGTATTCCTGCGATACAGGCGCCATATCAGATTAACGTCTGTAGTTCCAGTGTTGGCTCAGCGTTCATAGCAGTCTAATAAACATTACGTTTGTATTCCTATGATTCAGCAAGCTATATTGAAGCATTGCTCGACCCCGGAGGAATATATTAACGAAAGTTACATATGATATCCACATCACCGCACGGTAAAGTGCACTTCGTCCACCAGAACGACGCAGTGTCCTCTTCATTTCTTACGAGGCTGGGCGATGGCCTCATGCTGACCGAGGATGATGCCAGATTGATTGACAGACGCTTTGTAGACTCGGCTACATAGGCCACATACGCCCAGGTAGTTTACGAATACGACAAAACACCACCCACTGCTGTTTGTCTACGTAGCACTAGCCAGGCCTACAAGCCTCGACGGCCTCTACCTCACCAACGCGAAGGGTGGCTTCAGGTTCCGACATGTCGCCGGCTCTGTCGACAGACAATGTGTCGACAAAATGACCGAGGCATCCACGAATTCCAACAGCTCTACTATACCACATACTTCACTACACATGGACCCCTCGTCACCACGATCACGACCGGATCCTATAACAAGTCATGACTAGCTGCTGGTGCTCACTGATCAGGGTGATGATGCCCTTGTTCAAGAACTGTCAAGAACTTGCACACATGCACACGGGTTCGTGAAACGTGCGTGCGTTCTCGGGACACGTATAAGAACTACATATCAGCTTACCGCTTCTGGTGTTGGTAATACCTACGTTGCCATTGGCAGCGTTACCCAACCGTAAACAACTGGTTATATAACACATATGCGGCTCTTTAACCTATATATGTGTGCGTATAAAATTTATACAAATCTTTAGCGTCATTTTGTAACGTGTCGCTCAGTAAAAAAAAGTTACGCCACTGTCACCTACCCGCCGCATGCTTCGCATAACATCGACTCCCATGGTACGTGGGATCTGCCGAACTTTTTTCTTTCGTGAGTCTTGTGCTGAGGCTGAACGGACGCTGTTAGAAGACAGCCTATTTGAGAAGCCTACACAGCAACCTTCTCAGCAAAGCAGATCTTCAATGTAAATGTGTACTTTTTCTCAATTCACTGGTGTTCATTAGTGATGCGAGTGATTTGCTTAAAGTGTGCTATTTCTAGCATAGCTTAGTTTGTTCGCCAAGTATGTCGATTTCGGTGTCCAATCCTTGTTACTGTTGCTGTGAAATAGTGTATTTTTATTGCAATTGATACTTGTAATTATGTCATTATTGCTAATTATGTACTTTGTCCACCCCATCCCCTGCAATGTCTTAATAGCGCTGAGGGTACTGTAATAAATAAATAAATGAACTGAACGTTTAAATGCGCTGTAACTTTAATGACAACATTATGCTGCACTAATAGTTGTCTTTGCGTAGTATGAGCATCCTTCAAATAAAAAAAAAGTATTCCAGTATCTGTATCGCTGTAACTGTATTCCGGAATACTTTTATTGCGATAGCAATTATATGGACAGTCTCGGCTGGATTTTGCCGTCGCCGTCGCCGTCGCCGCCGTCATGCACCGTATATGTATAAGTATGTATATATCTATAAAGTCCCCACAGAAAAATAACTCAGAAAAATGCTTCCGAAGCGCGGAATCGAACCAGGGACTTCTTGCTCCGCAGCGAGCGGCGCTATCCACTACGCCACGAAACGCAGATCCTCCACGTAGCTAACGGCGAGCGTTATATACACACCATTTAGCGCTGGACGGACTCGGAGACAGCAGGCGATAATAAGTGTTTCTTCATTACCAGCGAGGTGGCGCTAGGAGCCCGACGGGCGCATTTAAAAGTCGTCGGCGAGCTCGCTCGCTTCTTCTTACATTTGCGCATGGGAGAAGCTTGCCCTTCCGCTGTCTGCTCGCGCGGTTTTCTCGTGGCGAGGGGTAGAGGAATGTTTCACGCTTTCACCGTGATGTCCGCGCTCATGTTACCGAGCGTACGAAAGTCACTCGAGCTGAAGGACGCCGCTAAACGAACAAACAGAAGATGAGCGCGAACTATCAAGTGTCACAGCTCGACACTTGAAGCACGCTAGTTTCCTTCGCTGCTTCGGCCGCCTTTGCAACAGAAGCGCTGTTCAAACTGAGAGTATCCATTGGCGAGCCTCACTTCGTATAGCATTAGTTCCTTGCTATCGCATTCATTGCTTCGCCCTTGCGGCGAAACTGTGACTTTTTTTTCGTCTTATTGCAAAAGTATCTCCGAAATATCCCGTTACGTTAAAGGAAAATGTATCTCAGTATCTGTATTTTAGGCTTCCAGTTCATGTATTTCGATATCTGTATTCCGGGATACTTTTCTGAGTACCTCTGCCCAGCCCTGGGGGCACGCCGGTTTGGAGCGTCCGCTAAGCGAGTCGTTGGCTCATCGTCGATTTTCAGTTGATTGTGAGTTCGTTTGCATACCGGCCTTTATATAGTCGCTTCGTATGTTCTGTGGATGACCGCCAGTCTGCGGTGAGTGTCTCTTCTAGGCCTTTGGTCGTTTCCTTGTAGGCGTTTGTGCCGTGGCGTTGTGAGATTTGCTAAAGTCGTGAATTAAACCGGTCCTTGTTCCCAGCGTTGCTGGTTCTTTGTCGTACGGAGTGCGACTCACGCACCCCCCCCCCCCCCCACCCGAGAATGATGCGGAGCCTTTCAGCACCAAGCCATTTGAATAAAAATGTGGAAGCGGTTTTCACACATGCGTGGCTACTTTTGGCCACTGTTAAGAAACTTCGCTCAAGTTGGCTACTTTTCGGCTAGCTTTTTCAATTTTCTGGCTCTTTTCTGCCTTTTCAACCTGGGAAACCTGAGCGCTGGTTGTCCAGCTAAACCATGAAGTTGCAGTGGTCAAGTTGCTCTCCGAAGTGGCAAACGGTGCAGTTTTGCAGGTATTGTTGACGATGTGTGGAATAAGTAGTTAAATACGAGCTCTATCTTCTATTTCGGTAAAACCTATTTTTGTTTGCGGGACGAGCTGCAAGCAATGACACAAAAGCACTCTTTCTCAGCCAACAACTTTCTTCTTTGGACAAGAAGCAGCACAAGTGATCTGAAGCCACAATACGACAAGCCGTGCTATGGCATGCAAAGTGTCCGTGTGTGTATCAGATTTTGTGTGTGCGAGTCTGCATGCCTCACGCTGCCAAGTCGATCGATCTGCAGTGGGGAAGTTGTGTCTTCGCTCATAAAACAAAGCCCATGAAGAATCAGCCTCGCTGACCGACCGCGCACGTAAAATGTTTCGCATAAATGATTACCTACGATGTTCAAAAAACGGCAGGAAGTGGAAGATGGAAGCTGCGATGAAAAAATCCGAAAACAGGGGGTGGGTGCTCGAGCCAACATTTCGACAAGTGGACTTGTCATCTTCAAGGCTGGAACTGATTTCCTTAGCTATCGTGTGTATATGCTTCGTGCCCTCTCCACCAGAAGAGAGAAGGGGTAGGAGAGGCCACCATGACGACTGGGTGAGTCAGATGGAACGCGAAAAAAAAAAGAACAAAGAGCGGGGGGCGGAGACGGGAGGGTGTACGTTTCGCTGAATGATTGTCAACGGAAGCACGTGGCATTTTAACAATAGTAAGTTCGAAATGTCTAGAAGAAGGGATTAACTCTCATTCGTTTTCGTTGTGTATGTACCATACCGAATAGATTCAAGAGCCCCCTAAGAAATGTTAATACCTGCTAGGCTGGAGTGTATTGAAGCTTGTGAATAAGGTATGACTCTGTATATTTTCTGTCTCTTGGGGACCGGAAGTTTGACTGAAGTATGTAAAGTTTGAGATCTTCGAAGTTGTGACCTGCTACATTAAAATGCTGTGCCACTGCTTTGGGTAACTTCTTCGCTGTGTCCGCGCGATGCCCGTTTAATCTAACATTAACAGGTTGTCCCGTTTCGCCAATGTACCGTTTTTCACAATATGAACATTCGATCATGTAGATAACGTTTGAACTAGTGCAGGTAAAACTAGATTTTATATGATGGACGTAATTACTTCTGGTGCTTTTAACTATAACGTCATCTTGAAGATGCATACAAGTCTTACATCTTGGACGAGAACAAGGTGTTATGTGTTATCCCACATAACACCTTGTTCTCACACCTTATTCTTGGGATAACACATAACACCTTGTTCTCGCACTTGGACTCTGCAAGTGCGAAGTTGTACGACGCATGTTGCATATGTGCATAGTTCAGCTGATTGTTTTTCTTTTCTATTTTTTGTTTGTTTTCATTTTTCTTCCATGGCCTCTTTTTCTTCTTGGTGAGACAGCCGGCTCTAATATAGCCTACCTTCTGATGCTATTTTCTTTTCTATTTAAATAAAAGAAGTTTAAGCTCGAGTGAGTGGTCGAGAAAAGGTTTAGGTACTCCGGATGAGGGAAATTTCGTGAGTCTGAGGCACAGTGTGCTCTCTGAGCAAAATATTTTTGAGTAAGTGAGCTCCGGTTTTTTTTTTTTTTTTTGCCGACCTATGGTAACAAGTGCGAAATCTCAGTTGCCATGCATTTCTAGCGGAACGTTGTTATGGTTATGTTCTGTGTCATGACTCACACGTGTAAAATGTCATGTTGACATCGAGTGCCAGCAAAAGGTTGTAATGGTTATCATGTTCTATGTCGCAAGTGCAATAATGTTATAAAAGTCAGCAAAAAGTTGTTATGGTTATCACGTTCTGCACCGTGAGTGCAAAACAATATGTTGACACAGAGTGCCCAAGAATATTGTATTCCCCACTGCAGAAAAGCTTTCTTATTTGCGCTTGAAAGCCTGTGTGGAAATGCTTTTGTTGTCGGACATAACAATTAATTTGAAAAAAAAATGTAAAGTGATTTGTGAATTGGACAAGACTGAGTTGTTACCGAAGCGTCTGGAAAATTCTGATTTAGAGCAACAAGAACTTTTGGTCTTTTTGTTTGCAATGTGCCTTCTTGTGCTGTAAAATATAATTACTTGCCGTTTGCTTTCCTGCTGTTTCAAATCACGCATGGATGCAATGCAATAAAAGATAAGAACGGTTTTTAAATGCGAAGCATTTCTTAGCGAACCTCTGGCACTTTGAGCGTTTCTATCTACGTATCTATCTATCTACCTATCTATCTAGCCGCCTACGTCTGGATGCTCTCATGATCGCCTCCTTAACTTGGTGTATACCAAAATTTGCATGGGGAGGGTAAGAGGATTTGACGAATATGATTGCTGGGACATGACATGAATAACGTTAAAATCCTGTCGCCTACGTCGTCAAACCCATTCCACTAGACACGTGTGGCACATACCCGTTTACCATGGGCCGCGGTGTACGGGTATGCGCCACAGGTGATTGACAGTTTATATCTACCCAGGAACGGCGAGAACAGACATTGGTTACGTAAATGGTAACGCGTTAAGGAAAACCAACATCGGCAGCATTGACACAACGAATAGAAAAATGAAAATTAGGATCCCAGCAGGAATCGAACCCAAGCATTCTGCGTGGCTATCAGGTATTCTACCACTGAGCCACGCCAGGTCTGTAAACTGGTTTGAAATAGACTACGCAGGCGTAATATCGGTGCAACGTCAATTGTGGTTGTGGTGCTGGCCATCTAATTTTACAATAAAGCAATAAACGCTACATGATAGTCCTGCCATATGTACTCCTACGATACAGGCGTCATATCAGATTAACGTCTGTAGTTCCAGTGTCGGCTCCGCTTTTATAGCAGTCTAATAAATATTACGTTTGTATTCCTATGATTCAGCAAGCTATATTGAAGCATTGCTCGACCCCGGAGGAATATATTAACGAAAGTTAGATATGATATCCACATCACCGCACCGTAAAGTCCACTTCGTCCACCAGAACGGCGCAGTGTCCTCTTCATTTGTTACGAGGCTGGGCGATGGCCTCATGCTGACCGAGGATGATGCCAGATTGATTGACAGCCGCTTTGTAGATTAGGCTACGTAGGCCACACACACCCAGGTAGTCTACGAATACGACAAACACCATCCACTGATGTTCTCTACGTAGCACTATCCAGGCCTACCAGCCTCGACGGCCTATACTTCACCAATGCGATGTGTGGCTTCAGGTTCCGACATGTCGCCTGCTCTGTCGACAGACAATTTGTCGACGAAATGACTGAGGCATCCACGAATTCCAACAGCTCTACTATACCACATACTTCACTACACATGGACCCCTTGTCTCCGCGATCACGACCAGATCCGATAACAAGTCATGACCAGCTGCTGGTGCTCACTGATTACGGTGATGATGCCCTTGTTCAAGAACTGTCGAGAACGTCTTGCACACATGTACACGGGTTCGTGAAACGTGCGTGCGCTCTCGGGACACGTATAAGCACTACGTATCAGCTTACCGCTACTGGTGTTTGTAATACCCACGTTGCATACGTAACCGTAAACAACTGGTTATATAACACATATGCGGCTGTGCAACATATATATGTGTGCGTATAAAATTTATACCAATCTTTAGCGTCATTTTGTAACGTGTCGCTCAGTAAAAAAAGTTACGCCACAGTCCCCTACCCGCCGCATGCTTCGCATAACATCGACTCTCACGGTACGTGGGATCTGCCGAATTTTTTTATGCTTTATTTTTTTCTACCAGTGACAATCGGCATTATGGACAATACCTGTTACCTACTGCATGTACAGATGGAAAAACATCGGTGGCTGTTACGCTCTGTGAAGGTGTGTGACCAGCGAAGCTTGATAAAATAATGTGCGTCAGTCTCTTTTCAATTAGGCGTGAGCTCTCTTTACATATAAACCCAATTCAGCGGCATCATAGTACTTTTTATTCCGTCTTTATTCGAATACACATGCGAGCTTTTTT